>NW_017308130.1:0-51897 GCF_000935625.1 Nanorana parkeri | reverse complement strand
GGGACATAAACTGTACCTGGTGATCACACTCCTACCCAAATATAACAATATGATAGTGGGGCTCTCATGAATTGTACCAAATGATTTCTAACTCTTACATGACTCTGATGGAGGAGGTGGGCCATATTTGTATCTGTCGACCTTTGACCCCATCATGGCCCAGTGTTGTTACTCTTACCCCAATATGATAGAGAGGGCCCTGTATTTGTACCTGCTTACCCCAGACCCCATCATGGCACTCTTACCCGAATATGACGGCATTCCACACCATGATGTTGTTCTCGGATGGGGCTCCGCTCACGCCAGCAGGGGGGTCCTCCTGCAGCCTGGGACAGAGAAGAACACAACAGACGGTCAGATTCACTTACACAAGCCAGCCCTCCCACGTCCACCTCCCCGGAGACTCGCCATCTTACCTCTTAAAATCCCTCATAAGGCGCCGTCTGGCCGGGGTTGACATTTGTCACCGTTACCGGAAAGCAAACAACCGGCCTGTGGAGACACAATGGAGGGAGAGGGAGTAGGAGAAGGCCGCGGTCCTGAGGTGCGCTGTCTGGAATATTCCACACAAGATGTCACGGCGGTCACCCCGGGAAACACGAAGAAAACAGAGCGAGCCCGGCGGCAGAACACCGAACAACGCTCTCTCTTCCGGGAGCTCCGACCCTGGCGGAGGGATATGTGAGCACACAGCGAAAGAAAAACAAGTCCTGCTCCTTGGAACGGGAAACCTCACCTCTTCTACGGAGGGGGGGTGGCCCGAATTACCAGCTATAACTTCCTCGTCATCACGTGAACGACCAAGAATTCGGGTTTATGTTTAAGGGAAATGTATCTATTATCACCAGAGAGTAAATTATTAACAGGCGAGCAATTCGGTCCTGCTCATGGTTTGCTACGAACTCCCCTAATGCAAGATTGGTACAGCCTCACAGTTGTCGTCAGCTAAACAGCTGCTCCACCGAGGTGACGTCATATGTTTACACCCATCGCCGGTGATTGACAGGTCTCTAGAACCCGGCGTCATGGGGCGTTTCGTAGACTGTTCTGGTGTGTCTGGGGCGGATCAAATCGTCATGGACTGACCGCGTGCTGTGGGCGGGGCTGTCAGCGCATAGGGGAATTATTGGTGCTGATTCACTAAAGTAAAAGAGGCTGTTCGTTCAGTGTGTGTTCACTTTGTCAATGAATGTCAATGTACAAAGAGTTAAACCTGAGCTCACAATGAACACCTAATCATCTGCCAGGGATGTTAAAGGTTAATTCACAGCACTTGCAGTCCATTGAATACTTCCTCCAGTCCCATAACAGAAGGTCCGGGACTGGGTGCAACAGTCTGCAGGTGCCCTAGTATTGCAGGGACTGGGTGCAACAGTCTCCAGGTGCCCTAGTATTGCAGGGACCGGGTGGAACAGTCTCCAGGTGCCCTAGTATTGCAGGGAGTGGGTGGAACAGTGTCCAGGTGCCCTAGTATTGCAGGGACCGGGTGGAACAGTCTCCAGGTGCCCTAGTATTGCAGGGACTGGGTGCAACAGTCTCCAGGTGCCCTAGTATTGCAGGGACTGGGTGGAACAGTCTGCAGGAGCCCTAGTATTGCAGGGACCGGGTATAACAGTCTGCAGGAGCCCTAGTATTGCAGGGACTGGGTGGAACAATCTCCAGGTACCCTAGATTTGCAGGGACTGGGTGGAAAAGTCTGCAGGAGCCCTAATATTGCAGGGTTAGCAAATAGCGACGTTTCGGGACCGCACAGGATCCCTTCATCAGGGAAACAATGTAATACCGCACAGGATCCCTTCATCAGGGCAACAATGTAACACCGCACAGGATCCCTTCATCAGGGCAACAATGTAACACTGCACAGGATCCCTTCATCAGGGCGAAAATGTGTGATCCTGTGCGGTCCCGAAACGTCGCTATGTTGTACATGACAATTGACGATTGGTCCGATTAAATGGACATCAAAGATATTTACTGAGTGCTGGTGATTTCTGCTTTCCACTGTTTGTTGCACGATGCCATCCGTGATTGTCACTGCGAGCACCACTACAAGTACTTGGGCCCGGGAGCCCTGTGAGGAGTGCAGAGGGACTTACTATTTTTACACCTGATTTATAGATATCACATAAGTGTTTGTTAAAGGAACAATCCTAAATGCAATTTTCCCTAGGAACAATAAAAAAAAATTGTTCACCAAGGTGCTAGCCCCGATTCTGGCGCTGTTGCGTTGTCACGGGGTTTCGATCGTGGGGTACCTGGACGATCTGCTCTTTTCAATGAACGGAGAGAAAAGGATTTTACGGTGAGTACAAAAATCCTATTTTCCTATTGAAATAGTTAAATCGCTGAAGTATAAAACACATTCATAGACAACACCATTTTAACAAAAGTGCCAGATTGATGTCCTGGCCTTTATTTATTACAGCAAAGACTTATGTGCACGTTCTAACAAAGCCTTAGCAACCAGTCCAATGAAAGTTGAAATATGGTTACTATTGGATGGTGTCTGTCACTGCTTTTCCACAATTAACAATTCAAATATGTTCTTTTCCACAATATGTAAAAAAGAAAAAAAAAGGAAAAGTAATAACGAAAAAATATTTATCAATGGTAAACTTTTCTTAATGTTTTAAAACCGTAACATTCAAACATCACCACAGCGCTGCTTAAAACATTAACCATTTGTAAACTTTTTGGATATACTGTATTATATGATCATAATATGAAAATGTAAACAGAAGGTATTATCCTAAAGAACTTTTCATGCTTTTTTTTTACTGCAAAAGAGATGAGGGACATTAGCAACCTTTGTCCACAGTGCTCTCCTTCTCACCCCCTCTGCATTAAAATAAACATGTGTGCTCTGTAACAGAGAGGTTATATCTACAGGCACCCTAAACCTGTTCACTCCAGTAAGGACACCCAGCTTAATTGGGGCTCCTTCCTGGTCAGCCCCATCTTTAAGACCCCATTCACACTGAGCTACATCCAAAAAAAGCACAATTTTGAGCTGAGTGACATTGAGCTAGATTGAGCTACAGTGCACATTTTGTTGCGCTACGTAGCACGACTTTTCGCAGGGACTTTGTAGCTGCTACATTGGGATTTATCCAATCAAAAGCGGTCTTGATGTGACATTATTCCTTCCTTGTTATATTTTTGTGAAAAAGTGACACTTCTGTAACACGACATAGCGCAACAATGTTGCGCAATGTCGCGCGACATTTAGCTACACCATTTAAGTCTATTGGGCCAAATTGCACAAAATCCACCGAAAAATGTTCGAGCTACAAGCTTGAGCGAGGAGCTAAAGGCGACATTGAGCTGTGAGATGTGAACAGCTCCAAATTGGAGCTGAAATTGCACTACATATCGCTCAGTGTGAATGGGGTCTTAAAGACTTGGCCCTACAGATCTGGTTCTAAATCTGTAAAACCCATTTATTGGGTGTCCCTGCTGAACATCCATATCATTCATGGGACAGCGAGGAACTCACACAAATCAAGTTAAAGGAGAACTATGGGGTCAGTGCTTTTCCCCATAGTTCTCCTTAGGGTAACGGGAGGACACAAACTAGGGTCCTCCCGTTACCCTAAGCTCAGTATACCGCGAGCTACAGCTCGCGGTATACTGAGACCCCGCAGCCGGAGCGGATCCCGACGTAGATGACGGGATCCACCCAGCTGCGTGAGTGACAGCTGGCTCTGCCTATCTAGAGGCAGAGCCAGCTGTACCCGCCCCCTTCCCCGTCTGTTCCGCCAGTCAGCGATGGCAGATCGGAGCGGGGAGAGGGGAATCCCACCCTCCCCCTGTCACGGCAGATTCTCCTTCTCACCCCCTCTGCATTAAAATAAACATGTGTGCTCTGTAACAGAGAGGTTATATCTACAGGCACCCTAAACCTGTTCACTCCAGTAAGGACACCCAGCTTAATTGGGGCTCCTTCCTGGTCAGCCCCATCTTTAAGACCCCATTCACACTGAGCTACATCCAAAAAAAGCACAATTTTGAGCTGAGTGACATTGAGCTAGATTGAGCTACAGTGCACATTTTGTTGCGCTACGTAGCACGACTTTTCGCAGGGACTTTGTAGCTGCTACATTGGGATTTATCCAATCAAAAGCGGTCTTGATGTGACATTATTCCTTCCTTGTTATATTTTTGTGAAAAAGTGACACTTCTGTAACACGACATAGCGCAACAATGTTGCGCAATGTCGCGCGACATTTAGCTACACCATTTAAGTCTATTGGGCCAAATTGCACAAAATCCACCGAAAAATGTTCGAGCTACAAGCTTGAGCGAGGAGCTAAAGGCGACATTGAGCTGTGAGATGTGAACAGCTCCAAATTGGAGCTGAAATTGCACTACATATCGCTCAGTGTGAATGGGGTCTTAAAGACTTGGCCCTACAGATCTGGTTCTAAATCTGTAAAACCCATTTATTGGGTGTCCCTGCTGAACATCCATATCATTCATGGGACAGCGAGGAACTCACACAAATCAAGTTAAGTGGAAATCACTCATCTCATAGTTCTCCTTTAATTTACTATAAGAGTAGAACATGTTCACTGCAAAGTTGACTTTAATCATCCAAACGTGCAAGAAAAAAATCCTGTTTTTGAAATGTTTCTTGCAGACAACTGAGAATACTTTTCAAAGTGAAATATTACTTGGCATCACCTCATTTACTAAACTAAGTGAAAATGTATTTAATTATGTATCATTATTTAGAATGTGCAATCAATCTACACAGTGCTTTGCATAATGTAAATCACATCAGTCCCTGATATATCTCACATGCATACACACACACTCAGTTTGCAAAGTGAAGATTCTCTACTCCTTTAGGAAAGTCAACCCCACCAACAGTACTGTATATACATTGTTTCAGTTATTGCACATTGTTAGATTTCCTATTAGATATCCAAGCAGATAATAATCATGTAGAACATTTTCACTTAACATACTGGCAGAATATCTGCACATTAAGTCCATCATTTTATTTGCAAAGTTATAGCTCACCAGTCCTTAGATTTGGTGGCTGCATGTGCTTTTTTAAGGCTTTGTTTCCTTTATTCTAGTGATGTTGCCATTCTACAGGGACAGATATCTCTCACTCTACTTTATCTATGGAGGAGCAACATTGTTGCCCTAGGATACGAAGCATGCCAGGACTAAAGAACACCAGCAAAAGAGCAAAAGTGTCAATAGTTATTAGATGAATGTCTCTAAACATTTGAAAGTGACATTCGGATTTCTATGGGACCCTCTTGCCAGGCAAATGGATCAGACAGGATCTAATGTCTACAACCAGCTTAACTGTTCACCAGCAAATCTAGTACTGGCTGGTGGTAATCAGTTATATTTTTTTTAAGCGCAGTGGCGGCATGTACACAGTGCCAACATATAGCCTGCTATAGGTATAGCTCTCCTTGCGCTAAATGCCAATAATGCCACGGGTTATAAATAGGAATAGGAGTGTTAGGAGACAAAAGATTACTGTCATCTGCTGTACTATGCCTCTGAGAATGATTACATTTTCTATCTCATTTACTTGGCCTTGTTTTTTTCACTGAACTTCAAGGTGTGTACAAATCTGTACTGTCCACAAAACGGAAGATCAATTTTTGATGCAATCATCATTCAAGACGAATGTGTGCATGTCAAGTATTTTCTTCAAGAAGAACTACAGGGCTATCCGACAATGAAGGTCAGTAAAATGCCAAGAGTGAATAGGGATTTTATAGGAACACTGGCAGAAGATAGTTTCTTGACCGGTCATTTCTTCAACATGTAAAGACCGCTGTTAATGCTCTCCGCTCAAGAGCTATACATAAAAAAGAAGATCAGGTTGATTTGATTGCAGAGCAGTTTATAGTCTTTTTTGTGATTTATTTCTCTGCGTACTTTGAAAGATTCTGAAGTTGTCACCTTCTTTCCCCATAAGTGTGTTAGAAAGTGTCACTGCCTACAGCAAAGCATGTGCCTGGGGATTGGCAGGTTTGTAAACTGTCTAACCAAATGTGAGAAAAAGGTTCTAAGGAGCGACACCTATGGTATCTCCATAGCCATGATCTTAGCCCTTAGCAATTCCCTGAGATTGTTATATATTTTGAGAATAGAACCCCTTTGGGATGGTGTTAATAGCTTCCAGTTTCGACTGATCCATTAGTGACGATCCTGGTAAGATCTTCAAGAATTCTCTGTAAGCATAAAAGGAAACAACAAATTAACATTTTGAAAATGACTTTTCATGTGGACCAAAAGTTACCAGGCATGTCTACTTAACTGCTCACTACCTTTATATCTAACCTGCAAATCACTTTTGTTAACTTAACGCTTACTCCAGGCACAGTCTGGCCTATTCTCGTTTTAGCTATGGCCAGAGTGACACATGAGCACTGTCCCTCATGCAGAAACTGTTTTCAGACTTCTTTTATACTTGATATCAATTACACTGCTGAAAAACCTTTCCTCATATGGACAATACCAGCATAAACCATGCTGCATATGGGTCCTCTGCTCTCTTGTGACGTTTAGTATCAGGTGGGGACTCAAGAGGGAAACTAAGGAGAATAGTCCCTCCTCTTCAAATACCAATGTTGTTGATGGACACCAAAGTATTTAATAAAGTAAAAGGTCAGGTTTATTGTTTCCCTTTTCATTTAATCCCCTTAAAATAGGAGATTATTGAGGAAAACTGTCAGTGGAACAGATTTTTTTCTTAATCATTCATTACGTGACACAGAATCAGAAGGAATCTGAGACAACTGTGTTATACTGCCACCTACAGGAGATTGGACTCTGGCCAACAAAACTGTTAATCAGCCAGGTATAACCCCTCCCACTTCCATCATTTTTCAGGTTTATGCTAGTGTCTTAAGAGAACAGATGTTTTCTCTCTCTAAGAGAAGCAAAAACCTTTCCACTAGACTTTTTTTCTGCTTTCATCAAGAATTTTTTACTTTGTTCTGCTTTGTTTACTGCATAACTAAGAGAGCTCTTTTATACAGTTTCCTGGATCAAGTGATCCTCAGAGGCTGTACCTGGACCCCACCAAGCTGAAGGTGCAGGGCCCATGTGTAACATGACCTGAGGGAATTCTCCAGACAACTGGGAGCACTTTACAGGTCGAGGTCTGTGACACACCTGCAGTTGGAACCTTGTCCCTGAAGACTCCCTAGTCAGTATGCCTACTGGAGGGGCGATGACTGTCTGGATGGGGCTTGTTCTGTGGGTCTTGCATTGGCACTGTGCAGTGTTCACTGTGTTTGGGGGCTGCAGGACACCTTCTGTACCACTGCTGTGGTAAGTCACAGGGCTCTGCCCTTCTGGAGCCTGGCATGTTTGTTACTGGTTTTTGGCTGTGCCCCCACATGGGTTAATGCTTGGAGCTCTGGCCGGAACAGTTTAAGGGTCGCATGGCCTTTGCAGTAATCGGGCGCTCTGTCCTTTTCACTTTATCCACCTTATTAAGCCTGCACAGCTCCCTCATTGTGGCACGCTGTCTTCTATGTTGCATGCATACACCGTCACAGCCCTTCCCATCTTACATCCAAAGTCTGCACCACCGGCACCACTGTCCTCTGCAATTTCAGCCATGATCTCCTTGCTGTTGCCTTACAGTGACAACATCACAAACAACCATATGAAATATCCTGCTCCTGTTGTTGGTTTGTAAGTGCTAGGAATGCACCAATACTGATACTAGTATCAGTATTGGTGCCGATACAGGGTATTACTGGGGCTCTGATACTTACCTTCCTCTAAACGGCAGTGCTGAGGGAGCATGAAACCCGCTTCCTTTACAATTACGAAGCGGTGATGGGTTATGACCTGCCTCCCAGCTTCCTGATTGGCTAGGAAGCCAGCTTCACTTATTGCTAGGCAGCCTGGCTTCCTAACCAATCAGGAAGCCGGGCGGGATATCATGACTCGTGTCCCGGCTTCCTTATTGGTCAGGAAGCCACGCTGCCTAGCAACAAGTGAACTGGCTTCCTAGCCAATCAGCAAACCGGGTCATGACGTGCCGCTCAGCTTCCTGATTGGCTAGGAAGCTGGCTTCACTTGGTGCTAGGCAGCCTGACTTCATGACCAATCAGGGAGCCAGACGGCACCTCATGACTCGCCACTCAGCTTCCTAATTGCTCAGGAAGCCAGATAGCCCAGGCAGCTAAGGCAAGTGAAGGCAGTGTTCTTTCACTAAAGCAATGGCTTTGCAGGCAATCAGGAAGCCAGGCTACGGGTCATGATCCGCCGTCCGACTTCCTGATAATCGGGACACACGGCACTGGTACTCGGTAAGTATAACTTATCCTAGTTGGATGAGTGTGTGCCTGAGGAGCCTCAGCGTACTGACAGGCTTAAGAATACAATTTTCAGTGACGCAGCATGCACTTGTCTAGAGCTGGAGCAATCTGCTCTTGAATTTTCTAAGGTTACCAGTCTGGCCTCACTCAAAAGTCCCCAACCAGTACATTTGCTACTAAAACCTGTTTTGTATGGTGACTGGTCAAATCCTGACAATGTATTCACTCCTCCCAAACATTTTTCTCAGCAGTACTCCATTAAGGAAAAGTTCCATAAGAAGTGGTCTGTTCCTGTTGTGGATCCAGCCATTTTCTGTCTTAACAAAACTCTGACTGTTCCTGTCAAGGACATTCAATTGTTTACAGAGTATTTCCACTTTTGCAGCCAAATTGGGATAACACCTATTTTAAATTTGTTACAGGTTTCACATTCGCATAACTTTAAAAATAATAAATTGCTGCTTTAAAAAAACATGCTCACTCCTGAAAGAAAAGTTGTTCTCTGTATTTAATTTTTTGTGAACTAGATTTGAGCACTGTCTGCCCTAAAGGGTTAAAGATCTACGAGCATTGTATGTTAATGCGAGGGAGCTCAGTCTGTCCCTAATCTTTCTATTGGGGCATTCATAGTTTGTTGTTACTGAAATTTAAACATCTAAAAATAATCTAGAAAGTAATATAAATATATAAATCTTTTTTTTTATTATTATTTTAGATATCCTGTATGAATAGCAACACATAACAAATAGTGGGGGTTTTCGCAATTTTAATTACAAAAATGGAAATACACTTTAAAGATCCTGGGGATAAAAGACAGGCATCCCTTTCCAAAGCAAGGTCTGCTCTGCAAGCAGTCGTTGATGTCATGTTTATCTGCCAGACCCTAGTTGTATGGTTCAAGGATATGCCTAGAGATGCCGGTGCAATCCTTACTGATCATTCTGTTCTCACAACAACTAAAACTGATGCCTCTTGCCCTGCACTAAAGAGTTCATGAGCTTACAGATACCATTAGCCTCATATCTAGAATGGGCCTCCTGTATGTACATATGCAGAGGACCATTTGGCTCAAATACTTGTCTGCGAACAATTAGTGCAAAAAACACCTACTGCACATGCCCTTTGATTGTGGACAACATTCTAAAGGACATCATGGGAGGGAAGAGCATCCTTTTGCCCCAGCAAAAGACGACTAAACTTCAGCCTAGAAAATCTTCTTTCTCCATATCTCATGCTAGGAAGAGTTCTTTTTATTTTTCAGAGTTCTCTAGATCAAAGACCAAGCCTTGGACTACCAAAGGCTCTAGGCCTGTATGAAAGTCCTCTTCGCAATGAGCGGACACCCCCACTTCTCAGTGGGGGGATGTCTGTAAGCCTTTGCTTCCACCTGGACTAAATGCAATACAGACGCATGGGCGAAGGACATGATGTTCAGGGACTACAAGCTGCTAATCTAAACTCTACCTCTACCCCAGTTTATGTTAGGCTTTCTAACATCCTCGCAAGAATAAGTGTACATTCACACTGCCCTGGTGCAACTACTCTCTCAAGAATCATAGTGCGGATAGTCCACCGCTCCAATTCTTAAACTGACATCCAACTGTAAATCCTTCTCAGAAAACAAGCTGCACTTCCGTGGATCACCAATCATGGAGGCCTCTATAATTAAGCCAGATCAGTGAAAGGTGTGAGCGGTTGTACACATGGGGAGTTGTTCAGCAGCATGTATTCTTTACTTTAATAAGTAATTGTTTTCTTCGTAATAATCCACGGAAGTGTGGCTTGTTTTCTGAGAAGGATTACTCTCAGAAAGTCATAGCCGTGAATCTGAAAAAATAGAAATTTTTGAGGCTTCTATACAATTTTTTGGATGCGGTGTTATCTGTTTGATTTGATCTCTTGGCTACGGCTTTTTTTCAGACTGACGTACTCTCCTTTCATTACTCCTGAGGGTCCCATAAGGAACTATCTGGCTATAATTCCATCGGTTCTAGGTGGCTTTCCTGTCAAAGCACACACAAAGCACACACATCAGTAACTGCCTCTTGGACTTTTCAACAACAAGCATCTACAGCAAGCATCAAGCCTTCTAAGATGCCAGCTTTGGATGTAAGATCCTTTAGGCAGCTCTGTGAGCTTAAACTAGCTCCAGCATTCACATGTGATTTTTTTGTGGGCATGTTAAGAGTTTTGTTTGCAGTGTTGCCCACTCTACTGTCTTATGATCCTCTCCTACTACTGCTTTTCCACAAAAAATAAATGCATGATAGGAGTGAGAGGAGTTATACTTGGCTAACAGCTTTTGTTTGCCAGTGCCCAATCTCCTATAAGCAGCAGTATAACCCAGTTGTTTCAGAATCCCTTAATAAACTCCAAGAAAAGTATTTTATGGTAAATCAAGAATCCTGTTTTTGTTTTAATAATTTAACCGTCTCTAGTCTCCAGGCAGGCCAAAATATGTATTGAAGCCTTCTTCTCCATGGGTAGCAAAGACTCCCAACCCCAACTTCTGCAATCACTGCAACAGTGCCCAGCTGTCTAAAAAAGGAGAAATGGATGCATTTAGGGAAATAGATTAAATAGGCAACATTGTTGTCCATACATATTGGATGCGGTCCACCCATGGTGAATCGGTCCACCCATCGTGAAGCAAACCCTCAGATTGCTTCTGAGAGCCCAGACAATCCAATCAACATCAATACATTATACACAGGTGCCATGCAAAATGTATGTATACCACATCCTGCACGAAAAGCTCACCTTATCTAAATTATCCCTAGCCAAATGCAACTACTTACAAAAAGAGTTTCTTTGTTAGCTTCTGGGTTTTGAAAAGCTTTATGAAATGCTGTTAAGCTCTTCAAAATTTCTCTCTCGATAAAGTATTTGAAACATTTATTCGTTAGCAGGCCTGTTAGTAAAAAAAGAATGAATTAGAAAAGGAATTTTTACATTCAGAGACAGATCATGCAGCATCACAGTAGTGCCAATAATTTTGGTTCCACCATGTGGCTTTCACAAGCAAAGGGCCCTGGTGTCATTTGTAAAAGGTGTGTAGTACATGGATAAATAATCAGTCTTAGAAACCTTTTCACATTTTGAAAAATTGATGTATGTGAAATAATTCTGAAAATACCAATAGCCGGTGGAAAGGGAAAAAAATCAATGCTCGGGTGCAAAGTAATGAAAAAAGAAAACTAAATGTACCTGGTACTTGTCTTTTCCAGAATCTTCCACAACAAGCTACCAAAAACCTTAAAAAGCCCCTCCCAGGAATTCCAGGTTCTCCATTTATACATAAAAACACAAACTGAAACAGTTCAACAAGAGTGTGTGGGAGGGGGAAGCTGCTATTCTCTAAGGTTCCTCGAAAAGAAATTACCAGATAGGACTAACCTAGCCTTGTCCTATGTCATCTTTCACTAGAGCAAAGCTGGACAAGAGAAAAAAGAAACCTATCTTAGGGAATCCAACAGGCCAAGAGTCTATGTAAAGCCTAACAATAAACTTCTGTTATTTGCTCTTTTTTGACCTGTTTGATATATACAATTAAAAGCATTTTGTTATTTCTATTTAACAAGTAAGATAAATAAAACTGTTAAGCTGGCCATACACTATGCAAATTTCAGCCGGCATCCCTCGATCAGCTGATTGAAGGAGCTGGTTGGAAAATCTTCAAACAGACAGAGCTGGCAGCCAATGCACTGCCACCTCTGTTCGGGTATTCTGACAGCCACCGCTGGCCGCTTACACAGTACAACGAAGGCAGCGGGAGATTCCCCAGTCAACGCTCGTAAGCGTTGATGGAGGAATCTGTTATATTTTCTTTGTTCAGTCCGCGGGTTGAACAAAGAAAATATTACAGTGTATGGGCAGTTTAATCTTGTCGGAAATTCAGAGTTGTCCTGTGTCCTATGCATACTCCTAGTGCTATCTCAATGAGCCCTCCTAGTTCTCATCTTGGACTATAGAATGATTAGTCTTTAGATTATAGAAATCTGAGAGTTGGAGTAGTTAAGCAGTTTATCGAAAGACACTGGGTAAGGCTGACAACCCTCAGCCCACAAAAAAGCTGTGTGTCTTCAACCCAAAATTGGCTTTAAGAGCATTTCTGGAAAATATAATTTTTTTCTGTACGTGAAGAATCTTTAAAGGGGCATAACATATGGAGATGTGCATGTATTCCAGAGATGTACAGGATATGGTTTGTTTTTATCTTACCTTGACATATACATTAAGAAAATTGTAATGAAGACATTGGGGTTGATTTACTAACCTTATAAACACGCCACGAACAAGTATACACCTCTGTAGTGTGTTCCCTCCCAGCATGATCTATTGGTGGAATCTAGACACATTTGTAGTGTGTACACAAGCAGCAGGTGTGTTGTGCAAAGCCCTGCATGAATTGCAAGGTGATGTTGTGTAAATTAGCTCTGCGTTGTGTTGCTTGCGTTGATGAATGCAGGAATGTAAATGCATGAGCTAACCATTTTTGTCTAAACTGTGAAGCAGCATTATATATGCATCATGTGCATGATTTTTCCATATATGGCATT
Source organism: Nanorana parkeri (assembly GCF_000935625.1). Classification (NCBI taxonomy): domain Eukaryota; kingdom Metazoa; phylum Chordata; class Amphibia; order Anura; family Dicroglossidae; genus Nanorana; species Nanorana parkeri. The sequence continues at coordinate 39,026 of NW_017308130.1, read as the reverse complement.
AGTGGAAATATGCTTTTAGAGACTTTTTGGTTGATAAATACGTTTTGCTGTGTAAAAATCACACGCACCTGGTGCGTGCGTGTGTTTAGGTTAGTAAATCACCCCCATTGGCTCTCTTTGCCTATACAATGACCATATCTTTAGAAGAGTACCATCTGATCTTGTTATAGACTTCTTTATCCATGACTATGTAGGATTTAATAATAGTAAGTCTTCCAAGACTAATAAGGTTGACTGTGGTGAATATATCCTACCTATTCACATGAAGTTTGAATACAGACACAGAGTCAAGGCACCGAGTTTTGAAAAACAGAACTTACTTTGCAGTTTGCTCTTCAGAAGCTCTTGTGCCATTGCAGGAATTTCATGTGGTGGCACTGGCAGTGGAGACACATCAGCCAGCAACAATTCACTAGTTTGGTTTAGGTACCATACAATCTGGTCGTCTGCATATAATTTTGGTATACCAGCTAGTATAGCTTTACTTTTTTCATTCCAAAACCTGAAAAAATAAATTCTTTTCCATAAAAAGGTCTAGTACTAAAAATCAGGGAAGCTTAAAACATTAACACCATTATATTTACACAATTATTAGTAGTTACAGTTAAAGATAAAAAAAACTCTTACAGGGGAGAGTTTCTTCCAGCTATCCATCTGCTACCTAGCTGATATCATGTTTCAAGGAGAACCAGTCAAGGATGGGTATATGTAGTAATCTGAATCTCCACTCTTAACTGCTATAAAACCCATAGCAGCAGGGGCGTAACCAGAAATCACAGTGCCTCATAGAAAAATACCCACCTGAGACCAAGCAGAGACCACTCTATGGTGGTCTCTACTTGGTCTCAGGTGGGCTGGTCACACCGCTACAAACCTCTTACCTGTGAGCCCTGATCCACTGTCAGCCTCCTCCACCACTGGCCCCGGCCTCCTCCTTCACGGTCCCGGCAGGGCCCAGGCCCCGCCTCCTCATCCTACTCCACGGGGGCCAGCCTTCTCCTCCTCCACTGGGCCCGGTGGCGGTGGAGGACGAGAAGGCCACCTTCCTTCTCCTCCATTGCCACCGGGCCCGGCCTCCTACTCCACCGCAGCTGCTGGCTGTTACTGACTCAGCAGCAGCTGTAAGGAGGAACGCGCTGCTGCACAGATCACTGACTGGTTGTCAGGGATCTGGACAGCGGTAAGTTCCTTCTAACAGCCACCAGTGACAGTCCTGCATCCTGCGATGCCAGAGGGACCCAGGCGGCCTGCACGGCATCAGGGGGACCCCTTTTTTTCCTCCTCCTGGCCGGGCCCCCCTGTGCCCCGGGCCCTATAGCAGCCGCCTGGGTCGCTATGGGGATAGTTCCGCCACTGCTTAGCAGCCTTACCTTTCATGACTGCTTGATTTTTTTTTATTACCTTGCATTCTTTCCCTGTTAGAACAGAAATACCAGGCTATAAAGCCATCTTATCTTCTGCCAGAGCTCAGTGCTAACAACTGACACTGTCATGACACTAGTCATCTGTAGTAATGACTATATCTAATCAATTAACTGAAAGCAAGGTGTGCATTAACCTGCAGCTTTATATGGTTTGTGATTGAAAAATACATTTTGTCAACCAAGCTTCTACTTACCCAATACTATGCAGGAATCGACATATGTATTTTCCACCTGTAATATATGATATTGCCTTTTCAGTTTATTCTACAACAGCTATGTAAAGGAACGATTTTAACAGGTTGCTTGCTATGGTCATGCACTTATGATGCATTGGGCCCAAATGTAATTGTCAGATGTAGGAAAGAAAAGATACATGGGGCTCAATGTTGGCAAGTGATGTGACCTATTTAAACATTACTTGAGATCAGGCCAAAGAGATCATATACTCCTGATCAGGTTATGCTCCTTCTTTACATGCCTGATCAGATTACATTTGCTGTCTCTATGTACATTATATACGGTATATAAAGTCCCTTTTGGCTTCTCATGGACTGGCAGATATCTGCCTATGATTGACAAATGTGGAGATATTAGCTCTTCCACAGGTCATTGGAGCACCAGAACCACTTGCAGGTTCCCTGTGCTAAAATGAGCACATTTGAGTGCTAGTAACACCCTGATATTTGTAAATAGTACTTGAAATCAAGAACATTGTTACTGCTGAATTACTCCTTAATATAGACTTAGGCACTGCTGAGAACAATCAAGCTGTGTGGGGTTAACATAACAATAATAAGCACTAGCATTATTAAACATACTTATTATTGTATGTTGAGATCCCCCCCCCCCCCCAAAAAAAAAAGTTCAGTTGAATTAGGGAGTGGGGGGCAACAAGTGCAAGTGGCTATGTATGGCCTTCGTAATCATAGGCTTTCCACACTGCTCCAATCCAGCAACTCATGCTTGTTTTGCACTGTGCAGAACTGTGCTGAGATGCAAATTCTACATCTCTATGCTGTTTCCCAGAATCCAAAGTTCAGATGGCACTTGGAGTAGCAAGATGGGGATCAGGGGGTTTCCATTAGATGACACACCTGGATAAATTGTTCTTAACGTGCCTCATTAAGAAGAGTTTCTAGGAGTGCTTGACATTTGCATTACCTGCCCCACAATTGGGATAACATACCTGCAAAAACCTCATCAGCTAAATGATACAGAGCATCCAACAACATGTCTTCTAGCTTCTTTCTCTGTGTATTGTTCTCTTCCTTTTTTTCTCTTGGCACCGCTGTGGAAATACTGACAGATGTCAGCACCTGTACAAAATAGTTTACAAGAAAGTAAGATAAGAGCTGTATCTGTACCAGTGGTAGTGGTTACAGGACAGAAATTAGGAGACAGCAGTGTCACCTAACCTACCCCTGGGATTGCTAAGGCTCTAAGATCTAGGCTACCCCTGAGTGCATAGATACCATGTGGCTTGTAGAATAACATCATGTTTTAAAGCAGGATGGTATTTTTGGCACAGTGGTTGCCAGCATAGAGAATGAGAAGAAGAGTTTAAGTTTACATAAGGGAGAGCTAGTGTTTAGGTAGGGCATCGTGCTCTGTGCCAGAAATGTATAGAGAAAAACTGGATGAGGTTATTTCTTGTCCTGCATGTTATCTTTTGTCCCTCACTTTTCCATTGACTTAGTTATTTTCATTTTCTTCCATGTCTCTTAGAATTGAGACATTATTGCCCGGCTCTGTGCTCATATTGGTCCTAGGCCATTCAACAGAAAACACAAAAGTGTATTGCGGTACCATTGCTTACACCACTCTTTATGACTGCATTCCCTAAATTAAGCAAGTTAGAAACAAGCTGATACTTGGGAAAAGCAAGTATCAGCTTGTTTCAGATACTTGCGAAAAGCTACCACAGTTTAGGCCCCCTTTCCCAGTCCTCTACCATGACCCTGTAGTTAAATTTTAAAAAAATGAGAATACATAACTTAAATCCAGGTTTCTTCCAGCCAGTGTCCTCCTTCTCTAGCATTGGCGGTGCATGGTCCTCACTGCTGCATGGAACAGCACTCATGTTGTGACCAGCTGTATCTCCCAGCTCATTGCCAGAGCCATCTTTGGCTAACAGTGAAATATGAGGAGAAACAGACATGTTTTTATTTTACATTAATGTAAAATTTCAAGTATTTTTGTAATTGATTTATGAGATTTATTTGTAATGTAACCATTAGCTATACAGCGGGGTCTATTTATATTTTGATTAGCTATGAAGTACATACTTTTCTTACTTGTTATCTTCTTCCTTTTGAAATGCAACATTTTGAAGCCATCACTTTCATTACAGCAATTGGGATCATCAGCACTTTCATCAAACTCATCTTCTGCCTCAGATTCAATAGCTGACGTGTCCTCCTGTGACAGCTACAGTAATTGAATTTATAGGTCAATTAGAAACAAGCTTGTATCAAGGAGACTGTATACTGACTGCATCAACTAAAATTAATTTTAGCTACCCACATTGTCAGTAATGTGAATGTTGTTTGTCTACTAGGTGGCTGCTGCAGTGGGAACTCATGGAAATAATAAACATAATTAATATTTAACAATGAGAGGGGAGAGAGGGGAGAGAGGATAGGAGAGGGAGCGAGAGGGAGATTGCAGTCTGTGTCTCCATTAGAGAAGTGTAAAAAATCTGACTGATATCTTAATCCTTTGCTACACCACCTGGATAACAAGCAAAATAACAAATCCCTGGCTTATAAGTTATAACACATCATATAAATTACTTACCTCATTGTCCGAGAAGTCTTTACTGAACAGTTCTCTTCCCTCCTCCTCATAGTTAAAAGGGGAAAAGAAAAAAATGGGCTCTGGGTTTTGATAGCGTTTGATGAGTTCCAACAGTGTCTAAAATATAAATAAATGTCAGATCAGAACAACTAGCTTGCCAGAAAACAATAACATTTTCAATAGCTAGGAATAACATGTAGGGTTGTAGAGGGCTGTTCTTACCTTGCAGCACGCTATCTCCTGCACATAACTGCCAGCTCCTGGACACTGAGGGGAGGGGAAGATGCGGCTTGAGAATTAGAGTGTTCCGGACGCATCACCTGTCCCTCCTCACTATTGTCCATTCACAATATTGCTTTTTTTTTCAAAGAATACAAGACATTCTGTGATTGGAGGAGGCAATGGCACATCCCTGCAGAGGCGGCTCTAGACTTTGTGAGGCCTTAGGCGAAACTCAAAAGTGAGGCCCCACTCAGGCCCATACTCAAAGAAAATCCAAACAATCATTAAAAATGAACTGTATAAATTGCATATTGTAAGACTACTGTTTAATTCCAGCCAGGAATTTACAGTAGATGGCACAGGACCGGAACGCATGCACTAATGTGTCACACGTTTGGGTGCCGGCGATCGCACTGCAGGCGGGGAGCGCGGTTGGCTGCGGTGCCATTGAGTTCAATGCACCACCGCGCCCCCTCCCACCGCTAGACAAAATTCAGCTGTAGTGGGGCTGTAGTGGAGGCGAGTTAGGTGGCCGCGAGGCCCTCGTGAGCGCGAGGCCTAAGGCGACCGCCTAACTTGCCTAATTAGAGAGCCGCCTCTGCATCCCTGCCCCCTCCAATCACAGAATGTCTTGCATTCTTGAAAAAATAGGATGAGATAGGGATGGCAGGAGAAAGATGAAGAACGTAGGTGGGCATGGAAGAGGTGGTAGATGCAGAGGAAGCGAGGGGTACGGAGAGTAATGCGACAGGATGTGCAAGTAAGTGGAGGGGAATGAGGGCAGGAAGTCAGCCATGAGTATGGTGTTGAAGTAGGAATGCTCAAAGTGCGGGCAGTGGGGGAGGTAGGGCAGATGCAGAGGCACTAGTGTGTTGTGCTCAATTACTTGAAGCTAACCTTTACACTCAAAAATCTAATTCTACCAATGCATCCCTCTATGTATGATGATAAATAATAATAATTAATGACATAATAATGTCAGGTGTAAAATGCTGTGATTTTGAAATACTTACACTTGCAGAGCATTCACTTCCTGCTTTGATAGGGCAAAATGACTTCAGTTTGCCAAACCAATGCGCACTAGGATTGCCTTGTCATCAGCAGAGCATTGCTGGGAAATCTCACCTGTGATCTCATGAGATCTCAGGGAAAGGCATTTTCCTCCTCTGAGATGATGTGCATGGTCACGTGTCCTAGTCACATGTCTAGTCACATGTGCTAGAAATCCAGGAAGTAATAGGAGAGCTAGTAATCTGCCCTTAGTAAACATGGCCACTGTCAGAAGACTAGGGAAGAAAGGAGAAATAAGTTATGCAAAGAATACAAACCCTGCAATTATCTAGAAGTATGTGTTCATTTACCCGCCTTTACCTTTATCAACATCTCCAAAATACGCCCCTTCCTCAGCAATGAAACCGCAAAACTACTCATCCTCTCCCTTGTTATCTCTCGTCTTGACTATTGCAACTCCCTCCTCATTGGCCTAGCTCTACACAGGCTATCCCCCCTTCAGTCTATCATGAATGCAGCTGCTAGACTTATCCACCTAACCAACTGCTCAGTGTCTGCAACCCCCCCCTCTGCCAATCCTTGCACTGGCTACCACTTGCCCAAAGGATAAAATTCAAAATATTAACAACCACTTACAAAGCCATCCACAACTCCGCCCCCGGATATATCTCAAACCTTGTCTCAAAATATCACCCTAACCGTTCCCTCCGCTCTTTTGTTTCCAGCTCCCTCATCAACTCCTCCCATGCTTGCCTCCAGGACTTTTCTAGAGTCTCTCCCATCCTCTGGAACCCTTTAACTCAACCTGTCGTCTATCTCTTTCTCTGGCTGCCTTTAAGCGATCCCTAAAGACTCATTTCTTCAGGGAAGCCTATCCCACCTCAAACTAACCACTCAACCATCACGTTCTCAAAAAAATTCATCCCCACTCAGCTAAATCCTCATGTATCATTTGCCCCTCCCTCTTAGATTGTAAGCCCTCATGGGCATGGCCCTCCTTATCATCTTGTCTTGAATTGTAATGTCTTCCTTATATTGTAAAGCGATGCGCAAACTGTTGGCACTATATAAATCCTGAATAATAATAATAATGTGTTTGTAGATTATCATTACTGAACATTTCTAAAGGTGTGTTTGTTGTTATTTTAAAGATATGGGTAAAGGACCGCTTTAAGGGGAAGGAGAACTCTGGTAGCTGGGAGTGTAGTGCCATAAAGGTGACAAGTTATCATTGGGGCAGGCAGAAGGGGATTGGACAAAGGCAGTAATATGAAAGGGTGTACAGGTGATTGAAGGGAGAGAGAGTAAACAGGTGACAGATGTAGAATGTTGGAGGTGCAGACACAGGGGGAGATTAGTTAGTTGTGGGAAGTTCACAGGTATGAAATTTTGTATGCTCTCTCTATTGCTCTGCCCACCTGTGCTGTCCCTGGAGCTGTAACCACCCCAATGTAGTGGGCCAGACTGCCTGCTACCACAGCTTGGAGAGAGCATCCTCCTCCCCACTAGGAGGTACAAGGTGCTGAGAATAAAGAAGGGTGGGCCTCCAGGCACTGGAGCCTACTGGGAAAGTTTGGGTCTATATTTCTTTTTAAGCTTACATCTACAAATGTATCCGGGTTGGTTCCAATGGCTTGGAAGAATTGGCTGTCTTCATCTAGTTCTGCTTCTTCTATTTTCTCTAAGGTGTTAAATATTTTGGATTCTTGATATTCCTGAAAAATAACAGAAATATGTTGTTTACATTTGTTTTGATTTCTCTTTGACTATGTTTACACTATAAAACTATAATAACAAAGTACAGCGCTCTATAAATCTATAAAATATTCAAGTGTATATTTAATAGGTTTACACTTAGATATTTTGTAGATTTAAAGAGCGCTGCACTTTGTAAATATAGTTTTGTTGATATGTAATGCTTTCACTTAGGTGCTGGCTGCTTAGTGATTTATATTAATTACTAGCATAAAAAGGTTTTTATTATAACATATATTTACACTATAATTTGAATTATATGAATACATGAACCCCTTCCCCTGTATAAAGAACTAGTAAGACCTCATCTGGAATATGCAGTTCAGTTTTGGGCACTAAATCACAAAAAGGATGTTATGGAATTGTAGAGAGTGCAGAGAAGGGCAACTAAACTGATAAAGGGCATGGAGGAGCTCAGCTATGAAGAAAGATTAGGTGAACTGAATTTGTTCCCTCTTGAGAAGAGGCAATTAAGGGGGGACATGATCACCATGTATAAATGCATAAATGGTCCATGTAGTGAGTCTGGTGACAAATTATTCACTTTACGGTCACTGCAAAAGGACAAGGGGGCACTCTTTGCACCTGGAGGAAAAATTAGTTTAACTTTGCATATGAAAAGGATTATTCAAAGTAAGATCCAGGGAATATCTGATTGCCTTATGGGATCAGGAAGGATTTGTGTCCCCTTTTGGAGCAAACTGAACAATGCTTTATAGGTGGGGGTTTTTTTTTGCCTTCATCTAGTTACTGTGGGCATAGGGTTTTTTATGGAGGTTTTTCTTTTTTTGTTTTATCCATTGTTTGAACTCGATGGACTTGTGTCTTTTTTTTCAACATGACTAATTATGTAACTATATGTAATTATATACTGTACAATGTCACATATGTAACTACTGTACTGTATATGACTATATAGGGTGGCAGTGCATGTGGAAGAAACAAAAAAATTATCTCTCCCACTGAATGCCAGTGTGTAACTTAGCAGAGATTAACAGTAAAAAAAAAAAAAACTTACCTCGCATATGATGCTATAAATCTGCCTAAAGTCTTTCACACTTCTTTCTGTAATCCATAGTTTTATACGTATAGAATCATTTTTGGATACACAGATCTTGTAGGTATGTCTGTCCTTTGTTGGATTCTGAAAAGATTAATGTAAATGTAAAATGTTAATATGCACTGTCAACATATCATTTGAGAGTTCGGCTTTGTCCTGTACAGGACATAGTGAAGACTGCAATGCTGTATTCATACCTTTCATGCCTGTTGTTTTGTATGCTTGGATTGTATTAAACATATGATCATCCACTGTTTTGACACTAAATTTTCAGTTTAAATCAACTAAATACTTTCCTGGTGTATTAAAACAAACATTGTGCAAAGTCTTAACGGTTACATTTCTTAGAAAGCAGCCACAGCCGGAGTAGAAAATACTTTCACCTACAAGCATACTGTAGAGAAGGACCAATCATGTCTGGATGGAAGCAGCAGTCTCTTTGCAGAGGTCTGACATGCCCCCTGAGTCAGAGCTAAAGCTCTCCAATCAGCAAAGCTTATGCACCTGTAGAGTGAAGATCTCTAGCTATGACTCAGGCAGTATGTCAGACCTCCGCAGAGAGATCACTGATTTCACACAGAGACCAAGGTTCCTTCTCTACAGTATGCTAGCAGAGGACAGGCTTTTCTACTCAGTATGTGGCTACTTTTTAACCACTTCAGAACTAGAGCATTTTTTTAAATTTTTCACACACGTTAAAATCTGAATTTCTGGATAGAAAATTACTTTAAACCCCAAACAATTCTATATTTTCTGAAAGCAGAGGCCCTGTAGAATAAAAAAAAATGGTAGCTGCTTCAAAGGCCAGACCAAGTAATTGGGCGACTCCACAGCTGCAGCCGTGACCTTGGTACAACCACTTCAAAACCAAAACATATAGGTACATCCTATGGCCCTGAAGTGGTTAAAGAAAACAAACTAACACTTTGCACACCTTTTGTCTTGTTGCACCTGGAATTTATTTAATTGATTTAAACTGAAATTTTAGTTGGGCTTCAAGTAGAACTCCAAGTAAATAGCTAAGTAAACAGTTGAAATACATATATGTTAACTGCCCCTTGCTTTCCTTTTTAAAGCTTTTTTTTACTGAAGCAAATACATATTTTACTCCTGTATCACATAGCAAATCATTTTTTCTATACTTCACATTTTATCATTTTTGGTCCCACTGGAAGACATCTAGATATCTGAGTCAATTAAAACACTACATACATTTATAATACCTCACAGATTGTTGCAGTCCAGTTTTCTTGTAGCCATTTCTGAAGGACAGTGTCATTAAGTGTTGACACAGGATCGCCGTCACCGCACCGTTCATCACAGAACCCCTGCTCATTAATAATGAAAGAAATACACAAGCATTACACTGAGGTTTGTTTGTTATAAAGCTAGCCATAGACATCAGGAAGCAGTTGGTCATGTGGGAATAATCAGAATGCCAAAATATCTTAAAAGGCTATGAAGAAAGGAGGGCGGAGAGTACAAAGGCATCTGAATTATTGCATGAAAAATCATAGTGGTTGGCAAAATCAAGCGTCATTTTCCCTTGAGATAAAGGATCTATGAATGTCTTTGGCAGTTTGATGTTATCCAAAGATATTGAGGTTGTCATATGATCCATCTAAAACTGGCTGTAGGAAGTGATGATACCTCACATGGGCTTTTAATGGAAGCGGTGGAACAGTAGTTACACACAGTGCAAGTGAATGTGTTTGTGTGAAGAAAAAAACAGGCATATGACTCTCCATTGGCCTTCTGTAAAAGTAATATGGAGTTCTGCTTCCTATCTATGTTTAATGTTCTATTCATGCGTGTGGTCAACATCTCTTAAAAAAGAATAGAGCCACAAGATCAGATGGCTCTTTGGGCCTTTGCCCAGGTATCTTCTTTGAAACAGCGTGAGTGGCCTACTATAATTAGATGGACACTGGTCACAGACCAGCATTCCAGTTCTGATCGAGAAAGGAATTTTCCATTCTCAGAGAAAATGCCTACAGTGAGTGGACACTGATTGGTCCAGTATCTAGAGAATTTAGTAGTGTTCCCTGGTGGGAATTCTGATTTTCCTTTAATAGATGTAAAAGGACTGCTCCTTGTTCAGAATGAGGAATTCCGACAAAGTGTTTTAAAGACTTTAAGTGTGAATCCGATCAGGGAGTGGTTCTCAATAGGTTGTAAACTTACTCCTAAGTTGGACCATGGGAATGTGGTTAAAGGTTGAGAAATTGAACTATGTTTTATGGCTATCCTGTCTTTAGAAGATTTGTCAAGGTGCCAATCTGCTATCCTTATTATAGGCAGGGCTGATCATATTTCTTCATATCATGTAGTTCAGGGCTTCCTTTTTCTCCAGGGGCTCAAAAGGATTGCATTCTTGATTCCCCAGATAAGTTGGTCCAGTTCTTATCAAGGTTTGTAAAAAAGGTAGGTGGGAGAGATATTGGTATAGTTTTCATTATATAAAATATATATTTTAATTATGGCCACTCACCCACTGGAGGAACTACCAGAGTCGCAGCGGTCGCAACTGCGACCAGGCCCTGGCGTTCCGCCACTTGGGGGGGCCCAGCGAGGAAGAAGAGGCTCCCCCCCCAGGGATAGTCCCGCTCCTTCGCTGCCGCAAAGCCACCCGCACCATGTTCGGGCGGCTGTGCGGCAGGGCTGGAGAAGCTGTCACTGGTCCCGCAGAATGTGCTGCAGGCACCACCGGGCAGCACATTCTGCTGTGTGAGGACCCTCTCCTCTTATCCCCTCCCCCTGGCCGCCGATACGAGGAAGAGGGCCCTGCAGGAGACGGAAGGTAAGTCTGGAGTGGGATGGGGCGGTAAAGTGTGTTTGTGTGGGGGGGATGCTGGTGTAGTGGTATTCTGCATAGCTGACTTTTATTATAATGTATTGCTGGGACTTGTAGTCCCGCATAGCTGGTGGTATTCTGCATTGTTGTATGATGATTATACAGCAATGCAGAATAGCTCCAACTATGTAGGACTACAAGTCCCAGCAATGCATTATATTTTTTAAGTAGGGATACACCACGGCCAATACTGGGCATTTTCACGAGTATGAGTACTCGTGAAAATGCCCAGTATTGGCCGTGGTGTATCCCTACTTAAAAATATAATGCATTGCTGGGACTTGTAGTCCCGCATAGCTGGTGGTATTCTGCATTGTTGTATGATGATTATACAGCAATGCAGAATAGCTCCAACTATGTAGGACTACAAGTAAGCAATACATTATATTTTTAAGTAGGGATACACCACGGCCAATACTGGGCATTTTCACGAGTACTCATACTCGTGAAAATGCCCTGATACTAAACGCAGATACTAAACGCAGATACCGGTGCAGATACCGTTCACAATTAACCATTACAAACAAATTCTTTATAAATAAATGGCGGTTTCCTCGTTAATCCCATCTGCACAAAAACGCAGATACTGGGTCAGCGTTCTTGACAGAACACCGCACTAAAATTTTATACAAGCGGCTGCCTGAGGTCCCGCGCTTGCTTGGGACCTCGACAGCCTTCCTGTTAACCATGCGGTGCCATAGCGGTTGAGGGGGGGGGCCTTCATGGTTTCTTGCACCGGAGCCTGAAGGTTCTAGTTATGCCTCTGCACTCACCCTAACCAGGAGAAATAACAGGAAAATTGTATTATCATACTTACCGCAATTTTCCTTTCCCGATAGCTCCATGGCAGCACACAATGACTGTGCTGAAATGGAGCTGTCGGGAAAAATATTTTTCTATTTCCTAAGCTCCAATTTGACCTGTGAAACCAAGGGCAGGAAGTTAAGTAAGAATAGTTGTTTTACTGTGTGGGGCAGGTTTATTCCCAAATATTTAATATGGGAAGACATCTAGGCATTGGAGAAATTATCCTCCAAAGTCTTCTTGGTTTTGTTAGGTAGATTATTGTTCATTGCAGTGGATTAGAGTAATTGATTTTGATGTAAAACATGATATCATAATGCTCAGGGCCTGTCCACACGATGTCCGTTTTATGTGCTGATCTGATCCGTACGCTCCTGCACTAAAAATGCATCCCAATGTATCCCTATGTGTTTTATGGGCTACAGTTCTCACGTGCGCAGTCCGTTCAGGTTACGACAGAAAAATACTGCATGTCACATTTTGCACGGTCAGAAAATGGTCTTGAAACGTAAAACGCGTCAAAAACGGCAAAACACATAGCACCGCGTCTGCAGATCCGCACCTAATCCGGACCTGAAACTCATGTGAACAGGCCCTGTATCAGCTTGGGAAGGGAGATGTAAGGGTTAAGTTGTGACAAATAGCATATCATTAGCGAAAACTGAAACTTTATATTCTCTGTTAATGCAAAGCTCAAGAAAATTCTAGTACTAAGATAAATATGAGGATTGACAGGGTGCCATTTGAAACTTTAAATGTATTAAGAATTAGTTTCTATTAAACCTAACCATGTGATAATCTGGATACAGATATGTTCACATGGCAACTAAGAATAACATAAATGCAGTAGTACATTGAATGGATGCACTAATAAATAATGATGTCAGATGGCCACTCTCTGTGTATGTCTCCATTCTACAAAAAATATTATTGTCCTTTGTATGGTTTGGAAACTTTAACATACCCAAGTGGGCAGCCTTTATATCCATTATTGTAAACATATGCAAATACATTGTAATGCAGATTTCCATAACAGTGAAAAATAATGTATGATCGTCCACTTTCATAAATGTAAACACCATACAAAGAAGCAACATAACAGCTATCACCATGTTTCCATGTTTAACAGCTATCCCCATGGTTCTTACGGGTCAATATGAGACCATGTTTAGCTGTATTTGTCAGTTACTTCTATAAGAGTGTTAATAGAGAAATACATACAATACGTTTCTAGAGGACGTTTATTATTTGTTTTAGTGTCTAATGAATAAAGTTAAAGTTGATGTATACAAAAGTGTTTCATAAGCCTGCTTGTTAAAGTCAAGATTGTCATCACAGATGGTCTTTTAGCCGAATGGCATAATATGTGTATGTGTAAATATGTGTATTTGTGCTTACTGTAGTAGTAAAGCCATCCGTACAGTCCATTGTGTCCTCCTCCCTGCTTTCAGAAAATGATCGAAATGTTGAATATTCTTCATGTTTTCCATATTCTTTAGATTTTGTACGATTTACCATGCCTAAAAAAAAAAAGTAAAAATTATAATCTCATATTGGATAAATGTTTATAAAAGGATTGCTGTCTGTATTAACCAACCACATGTTTTATGTTTGCGTTCTACAGCATTCAAGCTTAAAGAATATGCCAAACGAAAAAACCTTTTTCCCACTTTTGGATTGAATGATAAAATATTAAACTCCTGCCAGGTTTTTACAGGTTTTTACTTCACTGATGCTTCAGTGGCAAAAAATAGTTCTTCATCAAGATCCTTTCAACCGCATAGCTACAAACAGGCCCTCTTTTGGGACCAAATGTGTATGTTCACCTTTTTGGCATGATGTATAAACCTCTACGAAAAAAATTAACTAGTTACCTACTGAAACTGTTAAATAGTACTAAACTTTCATTCAACAGCAAAATGCTGCATTTGTTATTTTGAAAAGCCCGTACACGGGAAAAGTAGAGTTAAAGCTAGACTCTATTCTTACCTTTTTCACTCCACACTTGTAGGCAGTCCACAATATTATAGCAAATTCAAAGAAAGAATGGGGTTTTAATGAGAGGTATAACACCAACGCTTGTTCTATTTGGTATAAAAGTATTTATTCTACACATAATAAATATAAAAACATGTATACAAATTCATTGAATTCGACCTAGATCAAATACATTGTGGGCAGAAACATAAAACCAAATGCATCCTAACTCTCCATATATCCAGTCCCTACGTGTAGGGACTGGATATATGGATCTCCCATTTGAATATATAGGATCAAGCAATATGAATTTGGTTTGAACATATGGAGAGTTAGGATGCATTTAGTTTTATGTTTCTGCCCACAATGTATTTGATCTAGGTCGAATTCAATGAATTTGCTATATAAGTGGTTATAACCCAGAGGGGGAGAGGTCACACCGGGGGACCATTGAGTTAGCAACTCACAATTGTAGTCCACAATATTATATCTTAAAGCTGCATCAGATAATCTTGAGCTCACCTCGATTTCCTGTCTGAACAACTTGAATAATCATTAATTTCCTCTGCTCCTGATCCTTACTGTAGTTGGGCCACCTCTCACAGCGTATCAGCTTTCTCTGCTATCAATCATTTTTGCTCTTTGGTGTTAGTCACTGTACTGCTGTTCCCAAGCATTATTTGAAAGAACCAATCCCTAGCATCTCTGTAGATGTGTTCCCACTGGATGGTGCAGACTTTAGCTGTGCAATCTGCATGATTACTCTCTGATTGTAATGAAACAACTGCTCAGCAGATTGCTCAGCGCCCATTTTTTCCTGCTGACCCTTACTCATTGCAGGAAACAGTAGTGACATAGAGGTTGGTAGGAGAAATCACAGTGGTCAGAAGTTACACACAAAGCTGTTTTCTTCACAGGGTAGTCATACTGAAAATGGTTAACCTCCTGACAGGGTCGCTTTAAAAGCCATGATCCTGCAGTGCAAATAGTGTACACTGTCATTGTACGAGAGTAGATTAATAAATTCTGCCTCCACTTAAATAGAAAATGAACGGGAAAATATATTTTAATGAAATGAAAACAATATACCTACATAATTTATTCTCAAAGCTGCATAATTATTTTTCTACAAAATCACAAGACACTTCATTACACTTCTGTCAAAGCTACACTAGTTTGTAAAACCCATCCTTAACAAAAAAATTAATAAATTGGTGTTTTAAAAAAAAAAAAACATTTCCTCACTGCAGACTTCACCTCTTCACCATACATGAAGAGCTGACCCTTCAAGTGTAACTTTAGCTTTAGGAACAGGTGGAAATCACCAGGACCAAGTCTGGGCTATTTGGTGGATGTGGCAGCACTGAAAAGTCCAGGCACTGAATTGCATCTCTTGTTGCTGCACCTGTGTGAGGCCTGCCATTGTCGTGTTGAAGAAGTGTTTCATTTCTGCGATTCTCGTGTTGTTCCTACAGATATTGAAACGCTAACTTCATTAAAAAGAGGAATCAAATGGACTGGAATAAAAAATGAAACCAGGGCCATCTGTGATGAAGAGGTCTGCAGTGAGGAAATGGTTTCAAAAACTAGTGCAGCGTTGGCAGAAGTGTATTGAAATGTGCGGTGATTTTGTAGAAAACATTTTATGCAGCTTTGAAAATAAATGATGTAGGTATATTTTTTTGATTTCATTAAAATATATTTTCCAGTTAATTTTCTATTTTAGTGGAGGCAACATTTATCAGCTCACCCTTGTAATATGTAACCAATCAAACATTTTGTAGCTAGTCAGAAAGTCCTGATTCTGTGTCCTATGTTCACATAGGGGCAAAAGACTGAAATCATAGAGGGGGTCACGACATCCAACACTCTCGGAAATGTGTCAGATGTGAAGCTAAAGGATTTTTAAGTTTTTGAGTACGTCTAAGGAGTGAACTCAGTGTGCTGCTAATGAAATGATGGGAAAGAAGTAGTTAGATCTCTAAATAGCAAAGAAATGTAGCATTAGGATCTCTTTGGTGCGTTAACATGCAAAGAAGTTAGGGCAGCCCAATCATTTTGAATTGGCAGCCACTGTACAGCAGTAGGCATCACATATGTGCATCATGTGAACATGTGGTACATATCTGTGTGTTGTATATGAACAAATTCTGCATTATGGAAGATGTCTCAAAGAAATAAATAAATATCAAATATAAAAGATGAAAAGCTGCCGTGCTAATTAAAACAATTAATTCGGTCAAACAGATTCACTAAGCTTAGCGCGGTGCATCTGTTTGATCTGTTATGGTGTGTTGAAATGTTTATGTGCTGATAAAGTGCATTGGAGGGCCGCTAGAAATTAATAAACTAAATAGGATTTGACTTTTTTAAATTATTTACTTTAAGAATGTAAACTTTCACAGGCAGGGCCCTCCTTACCATCTTGTCTTGCCTTGTATTGTAACTGTAATGTCTTCCTTATATTGTAAAGTGCTGAGCAAACTGTTGGCACTATATAAATCCTGTATAATAATTTACTGCACCCAACCTTGCACCTTGATTTGTTACACAGCCCGGCAGTGGCGTAACCAGAGTTCTGGGCGCCCGGGGCAGAATTTTTTTTTCGCCCCCCCCCCCAATTATATAAACAACCACTGGAACTGTACCCTGCACCTCCCCCCCACACACACATGTTTTTATTTTAATTTTTCAAATTTTAATATTTTATTTTTTTAGAAACTTTTTCATTTTTTTAAATTAATTTTTATTTATTAATTAATTTTTTATTAAATATTTTTATTTTTTACTTTACTTTTAGGGGCTTCGGGGAAATATTGGGGGTCTAAACAGACCCCTGATATTTCCCTTTAAAAATAGAAAAAGAGATTGAGGACACAGAGTCCTCAATCTCTTTTTCTGTGTCCCCTGTTATCAATGAACAGGAATCCTTTATGAGTGTTCCTGTTCATTGATAACATGGTATGTTTACTATAACTACAATTATGAATGAACAGGAGGAGATGTAGATCACTCCCATTCATTCATAATTGAGGATATAGTATACATACCAGGTCCTCAATTATGTACAAACACTCAGCGATCACTGAGTGCTTGTACCCGTTCTCCTCTCTGACACACACTGTCATAGGAGGCTGCAAGAGGAGAGCCCAGCCTCCTGTGACAGCGCTGGCTGTCTCCGCCCCCACACCGCTCTGCTGCACTGTGATAGGCGGCCGAGCGGTGTGGGAGGAAAGACACCGGCCGCTCACAGCGCTCGTCCCGCAGCGCTCGGCCGGCTGTCATTTTCTCTCTGATTCCTTTCATCCCTGCTGGGCACTGCTCTGTGTCCCAGCGGGGATGAAAGGAATCACGGCCGCGCCGACAAAACGGCAGGAAAATGTCACTTTCGGCATTTAGCCGAAAGTGCCATTTTCGGCCGGCGCCCCCCCTTCACTTTTCGCCCGGGGCCCGCGCCCCTGCTGCCCCCCCGGTTGTTACGCCACTGCAGCCAGGAACTTAACAGTAGATATGATTTGTAATAATACAGGTAGCCATGCAAAATGAATGCAATCACAAAATACAGTATATTGTTTTTTTAAGCCCTTGGAGATCCTCTTACAAAATTTATGGGGAAAAGGGAGCGACCACATAGCTAAGCATAGAGCAGACCAATATATACATACATAGTAGAGACATAGTTCAAGATAGGGTTGAACAAAGACACAGGTTCATCGAGTTCAACCTTTGGGTTTGTGTGTGTGTGTGTGTGTGTGTGTGTGTGTGTGTGTGTGTGTGTGTGTATGTAAAGGGCTTTGTGGTGAAAAAAGGAGAACAAAGGAATAAGGAATGATTTTTGAAAAAGTTTTCCCATACTTTTTATTTTTCTTAGAAATCCTTTCTTTTTTTTCTTCCTAGAATGAAAATAAAAATCACATTATAATAGAACTACTAAACAGTAAGATTATAAGGCCAAACAAGATCTAGTATGCTTTGTTCTTACAAACTCAAAGAAGAGTTCCAGGCAAACTAAAAGTTGACTATTGCAGTGGGGCTACCCCTGCACTGTAAGGGTTAACTGCTTGTTTTGGTCTACGGGCTAAAATAAAGAAAATATACTCACCTGATCTTTTGTCCTGCTTGGCTGTTAGACTGGTCCCAACAGCCTCTTCTCCCCTGAGCTCCAGCGGTCTAAGGACTCATGACGTCATCCCGTCTAATGCAGCTGCATTGGACATGAGGACACCCAGGGACATTGAGTGTTGACTGCCACAGGACCAAGGATCAGGTGTGTATATCTTCTTTAGCCTGCATTCAAACCTAGGCATCAGCGTTTCAGTGTGTTTGTGCGCGCAATTTTGGCTGGTGTGTTTTGAGCATTTTTGCACATGCTTACATGCGTTAGACGCGCACACACGCAGACACACATCTAAGCTGGCAATCTGAAAGACATTTCGGTCAATGGAAAAAAACGGGGGAAAAAACACACACAGAAATGTGCAAAATGCTTGTGGCACACATTTTACAGGCAATGCCATTGAAGTTTACGGGGCCAAACACACCGCAAACTGCCCTAAAGAAGCTCAGGAACTTTTTCCAGCAACAGATGTTTTGCAGGTTACGACAAAATGTTCAGATGCGAATGGGGGTCGTTGAAATTAATGGGAATTTGTGTGCTGAGCGTTTTGTTGCGCGTATCCGTGCGTGACAAACAGAGCTGAAGCTAGCTTCTTTTGTGCCGAGGCAAGAACAAAAAATGCCCCCCACCAACAGGCATGTGACGTCACCCATGCCGCGCACGCGTGGCAACATGCGTGGCCTACAGGATGAAATGTTTTATTTATTTTATTTATTTGTTATTATTTTTTTTAACTGTTAGGGGGGACTTCGGGCAAATATTGGGGGTCTAAACAGCCCCCTGTTATTTCCCTTTTAAAATAGAAAAATAAATTAAGGACGCAGGGCCTTTCCCAACGAACCGCTATCACTCAATTCTGCAAGTGATTCTAATTTACTATCGCTGTTTTCTACCTGGTCTAAAACCGCAGGGCACTGGACAAAGCTCTAGGGACAAAATGAAGTGAAATAGTTTGATACATAAGTGTAATCATAGCAGATTACATTGTATTGTGTGTATTCTGTGTACATTGCATCTTTTCACTTTTGAATTTCCCACCGGCTCCGCCTCCCGCTGTGACGCCGAAAACGAAAGTAAAAGTCAGATTCCGGCATCGGCCGGCCGCGTACAGCAGAGGACACCGCGGGCTCGTAGGGACAAGGTAAGTGACACTTTTGTGCAATCCCGAGTGTGGCTCGGGGTTACCTCTCTTGGTACTGAAAATTAACCCCGAGCCACACTCGGGAATACCGCCAGGGAGGTAAAACAGAAAAAATAATGCACTTTAATGTGAATTGTTCAGACTACTGCAGGAAACTCGCGGTACGAAACCGCACGGCCCCCCAAATAGTGCAAGTGCGATAATACAGCAGATTCCGCACGTTCGCAGCTATATAATAGCCGCAAACGAGGGGAGTCCGTGCGGATTTAAACATTTTAGTGTTTTCGTTGTGCGCGGTCTGCCACACAGAAAACCGTGCGGGAAACGCAAAGGCTATATGTGAATGGAGCCTAAATACCTGGGTAAAAAGAAATGAGTGGGAAAGGTTTTTTAGGCTGCTGACATCGGAATTGTGTTTTGTAGCCAGAGACCATTGAACACTTATTGAGGCAGTGTGTCAGTCCAGAACCAGGAGTTTCACTATCACTTCACATACCACAACCATACCATAGTGCCTCGCTACGGCCCTGGCCACAAAACACCTAAATGTGAATATCTGGATCCTAGAGAAAACCAAGCACTTGACCCTTGCGGTGCAGGGGTAGAACCACTGCAAGGATTCATTTTTAGATTTCCTGGAGTTCTTCTTTAAGCAAGCTAAATCAATAAATGTCCCAACAATTAAAAGCAATATTGAAATTCATGAGCATTCATTGCTTGCTCTATCAGCCGTCTTAAACTGACCATACACCTATAGATTATCTGCAGATTGTCTATCAGATGGATAAAGTGCAACAGATTCCTCCATCTACGCTAAGCTGTGTGGATGGAGAAATCTCCCACTGGGCCAAGCTTCAGTATCTTGCTAGTCGGCCCCGCAGGCTCTCAAAATACCTGAACAATCTGATTGGATGCAGGCATTGTTCAGGTTTATAGGTGTATGGCCAGCTTTAGTGAAACTCATTCTTTACTAACTCCCCCCTTTACATGGAATGCACATCAAAAGGTAGTGATAATAAATAAAGGAAAATGTTGTCATTGCATATAAACCTACTGTAATATTTTTACAGCAATTAAACACTAACAAATCAAAGCAATGTGTAGAGTGGAGCTCAGCACTGCAAGTCATTCGTACTACCTGTTTGTGATGCTGTCACTTTCAGACATGTTTTTGTCACCGTCATCTGCTCTGATGGCACAACATTCGCTAATCGCACTGGACAATTCAAAACCATCCTTCTTAAGCACCTCTTCACCAGCCAGAGCCTTCACTATTGTCTCATTAATAAATGTGGGATCTGCAAGGTTATTGATAGACGGCCCTAGAACTGGTACACATAAGAGAACATATGTGAGAAGTTTATTATATGTCTTCAAACAATCATAAAGATCACTCTTTTATAAATCCTCAGCACTCAGCAAGAGAGGAAAAACAAATTCATGTGCTTGCAGGCAACACAGTCTTTATGAGTTCTGAAAAGGTCTTGGCCATAATTAAGGATATTGTTGGCTGGCTCCACAATCTTCCCACTCTATGGAGCTTTCCTTGTACAACCATGCGCTGGAAAGCCCATCTGCACTACAGAGGAGTGGAGTCATTCTGGCAGAATAGATTTTGCTGCAAAATGACTTCTGAATTTCGCTGAAGGGATGCCTGAAAACTATGGGGGAATTAATCAAAATTGAAGCAGACAGAATGTGGAGCAGTTGCACATAGTAACCAATCAGCTTCTTTTTTTACGTTTGTTCAGTTAAGCTTTGCAATATGAAAGATAAAAGCCGATTGGTTGCCATGCACAGCTGCCCTAGATTCTGTCTGCTTTAGTTTTTAAGAAGAACTCCAGGGAAAAAATGTATTACCCTTGCTGTGGGGCTACCCACGCACCGCAGGGATTACCTGCTCATTTTTCTTTAGGTTCAAAAAAAATTGTTACACCCACCGGCTTGTTCTCAGACCTGTCCCTCCCCTCCTCTGCAGCAGTCTAAGGTCCTGTAAATCATCACGGCTATACACTTTGTATAGACATGAGTACACTGACGATGATTCCAATGGTGTAGCAGGGGAGGAGGGAGGCTGGAGGGAGTGCTGCAACCGCTGGCTGGCTGGGAGCTTCGGGTGAGTTATTTTAGTACCTAGAGAAAAAGGGGGTGATTTACTAACCTAAACACGCACACACACAAGGTGCGTGCGCGTGTTTACACGGCAAAATGTATTTATCAACCAAACACGCTCTACGTGTCACATTTTCACGCCATTATGGCGCATTTTATGTATTTACGTACGCGCGTGCCGTGTAGCATGCGCCATAGGCTACACACCGCTCTAATTGCCGCATGCAAGTCTCTAAAAGCATATTTCTACTAATGCCATATGTGGAAAAATCATGTTGAAATGAACAAAAAATCAACTGTTATGATCATTGGCCAACAATGTATCCTCACTTACTGTGAATATGTATATGCAGCTGTGCATATGTATCATTTCTTCTGTGTTTTTATATAGTATTTGTCAATATGCCTACTATGCTTAATTGAATGCCTAACTACTACTTTTTTTTATTTTTCTGAAACTGAAAAGGCTATCCAACATGTGCGACTCCAAGGATTATACAGAATATTCAGTGTATCTATGTATTGTTTTTCTGGTTTGTGACTTACAAATCATGAAATGTCGATGTACAGGCATAATTAAATGAATGGAAAATCTGTATTTTGGCCTAGCACAGATAAACTGGGCAATGTTCATGTTACTATGTTATATTCCACACAGAATATAGATATTAAAATGAAACCATTGCTCAACACCACATGAATAGGTCTTGCAAGTAGCTTTAGTAATAGAGATTGGCTAATGTTATAAAAATCTGAATAACTTAAGAGGAGCTGTGTACATGCATTTATTTTTACATAAATGTAAGAGGCAAATTAGTGACATATGCTTATGAACATCAAAAAATATATGTACACGTAAGATCAAACCTCCCTGTGAAACACTAATTATAAATGCTCTAGCTTTGGGGGAATAATATAGAGTGAGCAGGGCTTTAAGCCAGCTATTACAATTTGAATTTCAGCTGTGGAAGCTAGCCAGCAGGTAAATGGAGCTATGGGGGCTGCTGGCGGTTGGTTGGGAGTTATCTGATACCTACCAATCCCCATGGGTGCCAGATAACTGGTAGTTTATTGTACCTACATATGCAGCCATGCATCTGTATTCACAAAAATATGTCTGCATGGATGTGCATCAAAATACATGTGTATAGATATGTGTATATAGTTAAATACATGCACACAAATGTGTGTGTGTGTATGTATATATATATATATATATATGTTTGGTGTGCTTTATCATTATGTCCGTCCGACCATATATGTGTATATATATATATGTCCATATATGGTGATGTCCATGTCATCAGAGGCAGGATTTGAAACAGGGGCACAAGTGCTGCAAGGCAGTAGCTCTAACCCCTAGGCCACTGTGCTGAGCCATGGGCCTTGTGATGATGAATGTTAGAATGAGATATTTCCACTCCTTATAAGTGGCTCAGAAACAGTAAGTAGTTTAAACTATAATGTCAGGTTACAATAACCAATATATTTCCATTTCAACAATCATAATGCCATTAGATCTCCTCATGAGGCAATCCTTTAAGCTGTAGCCAGGAAGTAGTGCCTAACACATAGATAATAACGCGCCATCCGCATTGATTCACGCCTATTAACACGCTTTCGTGCAATACGCCTATGTGTGCAAGCGCGCAATTCAGGCGTGTTTAAGCATGGCGTGTTCGTGGCGTGTTTATAAGGTTAGTAAATCAACCCCAAAGAGCTCTTAACCCTTGCAGTGCGGGGGGTTTCCTGGAGTTCTTCTTGAAAAGCCTCTACACTTTATTGAGAAATAAAAAAAAGCTCTCTGTGTTGCAACCCCCCTCTCTCATTTGTGTGAGGAGGTTTTGAGGAATCACCTGGTTGCATGAACTGACTTTAGGTTAGCCCCAATATATGTATATGTGCGCCCCCGTGTTTCTATATTTGTAAAGAGGTGACGTTTTTCTTTCATACCTATTAATTGCCTATTAATATTAACAATAGCATGTGTTTTGTATTGATTAGTTAACAGTTTGTACAAAACATTTCCTTTTGGCTGAACCTGTGACAGCTGTAACATGCACCAGAAATGAAAAGCTTATTCAGTGTGACTCTGATAGCAAGATCTTCATACTTAAGATCCTTGGCCTGCCATAGCCAAAATGAGAGGTTGTGTTTGACCTGTTTGTGATTGAATTTATTTGATAATAGGTAGGATATAACAGGAAATAAAAAAAAAATAACACCAAAAAGATGGGTGGGAACACCCAAAATGCCAACAGAACAAGAAACTATAGCAGAGAGCCGTTGCTGCGGAATCCTCCATAAGATGTAAGAAGCAGGGGGTGAATCTGTACACCAGATTCCATCTATAATTGAAATGTAACTTTTGTCTGGACGGGCCCTTTAAAAAAGTAATTCATTCTAGAAAATAAATATTTCTTAGTGGTTAAAAATGATCAAACAGTTCTTACCATTTATTGAAAGAATCTCATTTAAAAACACTAACATGTGATTGGAATTTCTTAGGGAATCAGGTAACCAGTATAACAGAAGATATTTGGTCTGTTTTCTAAGGAAATCCGCTTCTTCTTGTGATGTGTAATATCTGCAACAGTAAAGAAATATTTTTCTTCATAAAATATATTTGATAAATATTGTATTTATATAACTATAAGGGATATGCATTATTACAGCATGCATTTGTAAATCATATCCATAGGTTACCAGAGGTATATGTTCACTGTAACTATTTAGGACGGGGTCCTGACTGTCCAATCTAAACCTTACAATCATTGCAATCTTGGACAGGCAGATCGTACTTGCGATCATCACAAGCCCGCCCGCAGAGGGGCGGGCTTCCGATGACTGCAATGTTGAACGGGCAGTGTGCGCTTGCGCACACTGGCCCGTGCGGCATTTGTCATACGAGCAGGCCACGAACTTGTAACAACAATCGTACGATTCTCGGTGGGTTTTCGAGCCTGCTCGTAAGACAAAAGACGTGCGACCGTACAGTAGAAACGGTCGCACGCCTTCCATACACCTGCCGATTATCGTACGATCTCGGGATTTCCCGCGATTATCGTACGAAAATCGGCAGGTGTATGGGCAACTTATGTGTTGCTAGCACAGGGTATTTTAGCCCTTGCTGCAGCACTTAGTGGTAAAAAAATTAAAAAAATCATGTGTATTACTGTATGTGCAGCTTGCCAGCTTGACTGTATTATAGTATTACACAGCAAAGGTTCGATTGAGCTTTAAGATTTACTTTATAATAAAACTGTTTCTTTTCCTTTTTTTTGTTGTCTTCTACTATTTACTTTTTTTAAGAGTCTGCTACTATCTTTGACCACATACATATACAGGTGTATATCTTCATACTAAATCTTTAATATGGTAACCATCAAATGTAATTATGGAGTAAACCTATGGTCATAGCAGTCACTTGAAAAACGTGCTTCAGCTACACTTCAAGCCTTATAGACATAGCCTAATAGATGGGAAGTTTGAACTATCAAAAACAGAATGTGGTAGAATTCAATATTCAAAATTTGTATTCTTACAAAATAGGTCACATATAACATATTTATTCATAGTCAATTATATAGTATAATATAATTTGTTCCATGTGACATATCATTGTAACATTTACAAATCTCATACATAGACATTTATCCTCAATACATTCATTTACAAGCACCAAACAAACAAAAACAAAAAATTTGTTAGAAGAATGTGGTAGAATTGATAGCTACACTGCTAAAATTAAATACTGCATGCACTTTTTAAGATGCATATAAGACACATGAATCTAAATGCAAATTTGTTTAATCTTTTTGTAGTTTTGAATAAGATAGTGAGAGGTTAAAGGAGAACTATGGGGTTAAGGCTTTTCCCGTAGTTCTCCTTAGGGTAAAAGGAGGACACTAGCGTCCTCCCGTCACCCTAAGCTCAGTATACCTTGAGCTACAGCTCACAGTATACCGAGACGCCACAGTATACCGCGAGCTACTGCTGGCGGTATACTGAGACGCCGCAGCTGAAGCGGATCCCGACAATTATGCCTGGATCCGCCCAGCTGCGTGAGTGACAGCCCCCTGCCCCGTCCGAGGGGGAGCGCTGGCGGATCGGAGCGGGGAAGGGGGAATCCAGCCCCGCCCCTGTCACGGCAAGGAGCTGTGACAGGATCGAGAGGTGAGCGAACGCTGGTATGTGTTCGCTCACTTCCCGATCTACTGAGCCGACCTGTGACAGTCTCATTTTCACAGGTCGGCTAGAACTATGAGGTGAGTGAAAAGCACTTACCTCATAGTTCTCCTTTAAGGTGTTTTGTGAACTTCAGTGCTGAGCAATGATGTTCCTTAGGAGCTGTTAGGATCCAGAGCGCCTCCAGGTGGTGCTGGAGCTAGCTCTGCAGTACCAGTGCTCACCTGCGGGTGTCTCCCAGCACTTAGCCATCACCTGGTGCTTCCTGGGAGGGTATTTAAACCCTCCTTGCAGTCAGGACGATGGCTCAGTGTTGTTTCCTGTTTGTCCTGAACCTACCGTGTTTCCCCGAAAATAAGACACTGTCTTATATTTTTTTTTGCCCCCAAAAAACACACTAGGTCTTATTTTCAGGGGATGTCTTTTTTTTTTTTAATGTGCAACAAAATGTACAACAATCCAAAGTTATCTGGTATCACTCCGCCTGTCACAGTAAACGGCGCTATAGAGGAATATCGGCTAATGCGACTCTGCTCCCTCTGCCGCCGCAGCCTTGCTTTCTACAGCGCCGGCTTCCTTTGCCACCAGGGACAGTGGTACCAGCGGTGCAGCAGTGGGGACATCAGACAGTGGACAGCATGTTAAAGTACGGTACCATTTACCGGTACACATTACAGTACTGTACCATTACATTAAGATGTGCCTTCAGGGGGACACCAGTTGGTGAAGTCTGGAGGGAGTCCCCTGTCATCCCCTTAATACAGTATGTTCTTGCAGGCTGATACCATCTCTCCTGCAAGTTCCCCCTCACATGCTACCACCAAACTAGGTCTTATTTTCGGGGTAGGTCTTATATTACAGGAATCTTGAAAAATAGTGCTAGGTCTTACTTTCGGGGTAAATCTTATTTTTGGGGAAACAGGGTAGTATCCTGTTTTGAACCTTGTTACCTGTGAGTCCTGAATCCTGTTTTGAACCTAGTTACCTGTGAGTCCTGAATCCTGTTTTGAACCTAGTTACCTGTGAGTCCTGAATCCTGTTTGGAACCTTGTTACTGTAACGCCCCTAGTTGCGCTGTTAGGATCTCAACGGCAGAGGCTTGTAACATTAAGGCCCCGTTCACACTGAGCGGTTTATCACGCGGTGATCCGCGCGATATCGCGGATATTTACCGCGCAATATCGCTCTCCAATGCATCTCAATGGGGCTCTGTCCGTCGCTGTCACGGGTCGTGTGTCGCTACAGCAGGACCCTTTTTGGAGCGGATTTTGCCGCGATTCTAGGTTGCTCAAAGCAACCACCTGCGCGTTATTGCGCAAAAAACGAGCGATATCGCGCAAAATGCAAATCGCGCGTCAAACGCGCGATTTGCAAATCGCTCAGTGTGAATGGGGCCTAACTGATGCGCAAGGTCAGGGATATGTTGATCCTTATAAATGGTTGCGTCAGACTGAACTCCAGGCGTTTCTCTCAATCTGAAACGGAGAGTTTGGAGTTGCTATCATCATCCACCATATTATAACACTACGGGGAGTCATTCTGTCAGTAACATAAGTAAGGCCATATGTTTATATGCGGTAACTATAGTATGGTAATGGTTCTTCAGTAAAGATGGTGGGTCAAGCAAGTATTTAGCATCCTAGTTATGTCAGAATGACCCCAGTAAAGATGGCAAACAAGAAGTAAATCAGCAGTTGTGATGCGGCAATAAAACCTCAGCACTGATGGCAATTCAACAGTTATTCAGCAGTTATGATGTGGCCAATCAATCAGTTAATCAGCTGTTGTGATGTGGCAAACAACCTCAGCAATGATGGCTATTCAACAGTTAATCAGCAGTTATGATGTGGCAGTCAAGCAGTTAATCAGCAGTTATGATGTGGTAGTCAAGCAGTTAATCAGCAATTATGATATGGCAGTAAGACCTCAGCGATGATGAGGCAAGCAAGCAGATATAAGCAGTTATGTTATGGCAAACAATGAAAGGACAAATGCCAATGGAAGCACAGTCTCTGTGGGTCAGGCAATGCTGACAATGGTACTTGCGGTACTAGTAAAGGAGTTATCCTGTGTAGGCGAGAGGGGTAGATGGCTTCCCGTGGTTTAGAGTCAGATGTCCCAGTCCAGAGAGTGGGTAGCCGCTTGGTCCGTCTCGGGGAGCTAGCAGGGCGCCGACTCCATTAGTGGAACGCCGCTGCTAAGCTCCTTCCGGGTATAAATGGGGTCAGAGTTGTATGAAGGTGGAGCCTACCCGCGTCGTCACGGCCGTTGCGTTCCACTCTGGAGTGCAAGCCGCGACGTTGTTATGGAATCCTCGGCGCTGCGCTCCAGGGTGGAACGCAAGACGCCGAGATCGTTACAGTTACCTGTGAGTCCTGAACCCTGTTTGAAGTCCTGTTTCATGTGTCTTTTGTTTGCTGTCCTGAGCCTTGTTGTTGGTTGTTGCTATTAGTCTAAGGTGTATATTAAACAAACTATACATATCTAATATCCTTGCCTGGTCCGTGTAACATACATGCCTTGTCCGTGTGGTCACACGTGTTTGGTCTGCCTGTGTGGGTACCTGCGGAGGTGTGGGGTCACCTGTGCCGGTATCCCTGACAGGAGCTCTCAATCACCTTCAAGAATTGTAATTGTGACTTTACATAGGAGAGTACTGGGGGGAAAAAACTGTTCCTCTCAATGTAATAATATGTTTCAAAAGATAATAACTCATATCTGTTCACTTACCTGTTTGTCACCCTTTTTTTCCTGAAATTCTTCAAATGACTAATCAGTGCATTAGCAATAGCAATAAGGATTTCATATTCTTCCAAGGGCCTAACTTTATATTTTACATTATAGTAGATACCGCGTATTCCAGCATTTATCTCTTTAAACAGAGGCTGCTCCTTTATTTCCTCGGGAGGGCAGTGCCATTTTGAAAAACATATCTTGTAAATGGCCTCAGATACTGTGAAGAGACATAAAATGAGATACAGCAGTAGACCACAGACTAAAACTCCTAAAAATGTAACAAGGCTCTAAACTTTTTTTTAATAGAAAATATTGTACCTTAAACAAAATTGCACTAGTTGATAATCAGAAGAAAAAAAGAGATGTGAATGTAGTGTGAACCTATACCTTTGTGCTTCTACTCTGCAGATCTAATGCTGAAAAGCGCTGATCTGTGGGGGTGAATTGTGACCTTATCTTCCTTTTTAATGGATCTTATTACCAAGTTTTACAATGATCTCCAGAGTTTTACAAACTATGATAAAGGTGCCAGCTAACAACTATGATAGTAGTGATGATCTATGATATGAACTATGATCCCTTTAATGTGGCAATCTGAGGCTACTGCCTGTAACAGCATCTTTTTGGGTGACAGGCAGAGCGGCATGGCTGCTCCGCTGCGTAATGTTTGCTCTGTGCATGTCGCCCTCTTTCTGGCCAGAGTGCCCCAGGTTGCTAAGAGCTGGGCGGGGAGATGTGTAAGGGCCATTACACATCTCCCCACTAAGCACTTAGCAATCTGGGACGCTCTGGCTGGCGAACAGCCCAGCCCCTGGCAACAAGTATTGTCTGGTTGCCAGCAGCTGGGTGGAACGCATAGCCGGGAGCGGAGGACCAGTGAAGGTTGGGTGCAGAGCATGAGGAGGGAACAGAAGACAGGGTGCCGAGAATGAGGAGGGGAATAGAAGACAATGTGTTATAGTTGCCTCTTCTCTGAGAGAAACATCACTTCCCAGAAACCCTTGCTCATGGCTGTGCCTGTGGCAGCGCCTCATTTCCATACAGGCTGTTGTCAGTGGAGGATAGAGTGGCAGTATGCAGTTGAGCGCAGTGGCCCCTTGCTTCCTGGAAGGGGGTTATCCCTGTTATATGTTTTTACTGGTTTTATTACAATGGGCATGGCCAGTACCAGATTTTTTTTTAATTGTAAAAAAAAAGAAAATAAATAAAAGGTTGATTTAGGCCCCTTTCATACAGGCGCCTGTCAGTTCGGATCAGCAGGGGATCTAGGCATGGGATCCATTGTGAACCATTGTGACATCCATGTCTGTCCAGTTTTTTTCCTCTACCGCAGGATGGAGGAAAAAACTGAACTTACCTTCCCCATATGGGGAATTAGATGTAAACGAACATGTGTTTGTTTACATCACAGTATCCTGATCCACTACTACCAGGTTCAATGGCGTAACAACCGGGGGTGGGGGCGGTGTGCTGGCCCCGGGCGAAAAAATTAAGGGGGTCGCCGGCCGAAAATTGCACTTTTGGCTAAATGCCCAATGTGCCATTTTCCTGCCGTTTTGTCCGCGCAGCCGTGATTTCTTTCCTCCCCACTGGGCGCTGTTCTTTGTCCCAGCAGGGAGGAGAGAAAGTGACAGCCAGCCGAGCGCTGCGGGAGGAAACCGCCGTGATCGGCCGGTGTTTCTCCTCCCACACTGCTCAGCCGCCTATCACAGTCCGGAGACAGCGCTGTCACAGGAGGCTGGGCTTTCTTTCCTACAACGCTCGCTCAGCCTCCTGTGACAGCGTGTGTCTGTGTCAGAGATGAGAGCAGGCTACATACACTCAGTGATCAGTGATCGCTGAGTGTTTGTAGATAATTGAGGACATGGTATGATTACTATATCCTCAATTATGAATGAATGGGAGTGATCTATATCCCCTCCTGTTCATTCATAATTGTAGTTATAGTAAACATACTATATTCTCAATGAACAGGAACTGGTTTGCTATAACAGAACTCTGATCTAGCCAGAGTAATTGGATGTAAATGGACAATGTAAACAGAAGCCCATAGACTAACATTGGGCTTCTGATCAGATCCGCCTAAAAAACTGACAGGTGCCCCTGATCAGACCGCCCGTCTGAAAGGGGCCTTAGATGCGGCACCCTACTTAACTTGTGGATACTAATGTGACCATTGGGCCCTTTTTAAAAAAATAAAATGAACTACAAGTGAGTTACCCATTCCTTGTTAATTTAGATGAACATCAACCTCTCGCCACTTGAAGGCAACTTCTTTCCGTTAAAGATTCATATAGTAAGAATAATAATAGCAGCAAACTTTACATAAAATCTCCTTGTTTAAAAATGGAGAAGCCAAGCTTGAATAGAGGTTGGGGAGTTAGACATCTATTGTCTGCCACATACACTGCTGTTTTAACACCTCTCTACGGGCAGGTTAGTAACACCTGCCAGCTCCAATTATGCAATTGCAATCAACACCTTACCTCCATGAGGTATCTGACGCAATGCTGATTGCAATTAGCAGATTATGTGGATTGGAGCAACATTCACCATATTTATTCCCAGATAAAGTCATTCTGAATCGAGAAATCTAGTTGGATGACCACTGAAACATCTTCAAGAAAATACAGCAAGTCCAGTTGCCTTGACTTATTTTTTACAGATCTCCTTGTATAGATCAGGCTATTTTCAGGGTGCTATACCTCCTTCCAGGGCTTGTAGCACAGATTCATTGAAAGTAAAGTCTACTGTGTCTTCAGACTCCTACAGAAGAAAAAAAATATACATAATATTACAAAAACATTATTGTAATATAACTAGAAGTTACGCTGTTTTCATATTCGCAATCACACTGACTAAGACAATGCAATCAGCCTGTTAAGTAAAAAATCAGTAATAACATGGATAATTAGGTTGATGGGTTTGGGCTTACTCATGCCTGAAGGAAAGATGACCTGCACTATCAAGTAGTATTTAGTATTACATCTATTTAGGTGCAGTGAGTAAAGGATAAATTCATTTTTTGTATGCATATAAGGGCATTATCTACGGTCACCTTCAGTTATGAAAGCTTGAGTACATGCAAACTTCCCAGTGTTCGCATTTCCAATGTGGTGACAATCCCTCTGCCCCCAAATGTGAACATTTACCATGGGGCATAATCCATACTTTTAAATAATTCAGATGACTACAAATACTAATTATAGAGGTTTTCCTCCCAGACACAAACTAAAAAACAAAAGCAAATGTAATGACTGCTTTAGTTAACTCATCCCCTAAATTCACTAACAACTGTCAAGCATGAAATCTGATAGTTTCTCCTTACAGAGAAAACTTGCCGGACCAGCTCCAGCAAATATTTTCAAATACTCTCAGTGATCACACACTTTCATGTTAAAGAATTTGTATAAAGCAAACAATATACCTGGCATTAATAACAAACTTCCCAGTGTTCGCATTTCCAATGTGGGGACAATCCCTCTGCCCCCAAAATGTCAACATTTACCATGGGGCATGATCCATACTTGTAAAGAATTCAGATGACTACAAATACTAATTATAGAGGTTTTCATCCCAGACACAAACATAAAAACAAATGTAATGACTGCTTTAGTTAACTCATCCCCTAAATCCACTAACAACTGTCAAGCATGAAATCTGATAGTTTCTTCTTACAGAGAAAACTTGCCGGACCAGCTCCAACAAATATTTTCAAATACTCTCAGTGATAACACACTTTAATGTTAAAGAATTTGTATAAAGCAAACAATATACCTGGCATTAATAACGATACTGGCTACAGATAATATAATGTAAAGCTAGAACAATCCTCTACAACTATACAAAAGGATATGAACCCCCAAAGTGATCATTTAGTTACTAATGGAGTCTGGTGGGCTGAGTAAACCTCTGGCTTCTTTAAAGTGGAATTTTTCTTCAGATATAAAACAGTGTGAACAGGCTGGCTTTTTCTTGCAGATGAGACATACTATAGGCTGATTCATAGCTCTTCAGAAGAATAGGAATTTCATAACATAGGAATTTCCAGTGCTTCTCAATACCATCTAGTGGCGGTTGTGCCATGCAAACGGCATCCATCCAGCAATATACTGCATAGAATAGTTATAAATGAGCCCCTAAGTCTCTTCTGCAAAAAAGGATTCTTACCTGCCTGTATAGAATCTTCCTGGCAATGCACACTGAGCTGTATATGTGTAGCTCAGTGTACAGTTCTGGCAAATGCCAGGACGAACTCCCACGCATGTATAGGAGTTACATCATCCCAGCATGGCCAGTCAAGGTAGGTAGAAAACCAAGCAAAGATGTCGGCACCGGCGAGGGAGTTCACAGACAATGCATCACTGGATGGGAACTGATTACATTAATAACTTCTTATTCTCTAAGGCCAGGTTCACACTTGGGCGATCCGTGACCGCGCGGCAAACGTGCATGAAACCACGCGGTCACGGAATTGCACACCACTTTTTCACCATTCTTTTCTTTTTATAAAATTTTTGTCCGTCCGTTTTTTTACTACGGGCGGACGGCAAGAGGTTAAAGGACGATCTTAAAAATCGTTAAGCTTATCTCTACGCTCTAAATACGGCATAAATATGGCAAAATTTGGTTGAACAAACAGACTAGAAAACTTGAAAACTACATTGGTCTGTGCATGATGGAGTATTCAAGCGCAGATTGAACAGGGGTTCGATAACGGGACAAACTTTTTTTAACAATAATTGTAAGGTGTACACTCCCACTAGGTGCGATTAGATGCATTTCAAACTGTTTTCTAAACATATACACATATCTAATGATTTCTAATGGATCCATTCACACATTGCGTTTAGATACTTTTATCTGCAGTCAATTTAGCTGCATTTAGAAAAAATAGAAGTAAGGTGCGTCCAGAAATCAATTTGAACTTCTAAATGCACCAAAATGCATGTACACGCAAGATGAGTTTATTTGCTGAAATCTCATTGGCTACTTCAATGGACTGTTTCAATGGACAAAGAGCAGATGCGTATAAAAGCGCATAATTTTAACCATCTAGAAGCATAAACAAAGCATCTAGCCTGACAGATTTTGCAGACAGTACTCTACATAAAAACATACCTGGCAAGGGTGAATAAAGTCGAAGTCCCGGAGATATAAAATGTCAAGTGGTTTAACACGCCAGGGTCTACTAAATAATTAAATATATATTTTGGGTGGACCAGCCCTTGAAGGGGGCTATTATGATAACTGTATAGTAACAACATTACAAGTACGAGTTTACCTGTAAACAACTCAAGCTGTTCTCTGCCTTCATTGCAGTTTACTTACCAGTTCATTTCCTGTGCTTGTTTCCCCCGACACATATGTCTTCTCACATTCTTCATGTGTGATCCCCTTTGACTGTTCCTGCTTAGAATCCATGAGTTTGCCAATCATACATTTCATCCAAACGTTCAAGGAGTGAAAACATTGTACAGACCACCTTAAGACGTAAAGTATGGAGCTTTTAATTCTATAATTAGCAGCCATGATCAAGTTGCTCTCAGCTGCACTCTTCCCACATACACACTTGTTGCTTTCATTTTCACGCTCAGAAATGTGCTGTGTCATTTACCAGAAGATGGCGCCAAACAAGAAAACGCCAACCAAATCCTAGCCGTCATCTAGTGACAAATAATATTTGTATTTCTGTTTGTGTTGATGTTAGAGAGTTCCTCTTACTTCGTGTCTGTAGTAACTGCTGTCACCAAGGCAAATAGCGTAGAGAAATCTCTCGAATGGTGCCCCGGTTTTCTAGTAAAACCAAACAGTGGTTCGAATCCTTATCCACTCCATCCAAAACTAAAAAGAAAAAAAAAATTTGCTGGATATACTATAACGCTCATGCACACAGAGGCCTGGGGCTGTACAATGTAACATTCGGGTGTGTTTCCCCACCTGGGAGCCACAGGTGCCGCTGAAGCCCCGTTCACATTGAGCGATTTATCGCACGGTAATTCCCGCGATATCGCGGCAAATTACCGCGCGATATCGCGCTCTAATGCATTTCAATGGGGCAAAGGGTCCTGCTGTCGCGGGTCGTGTGTCGCTACAGCAGGACCCTTTTTGGAGCGGATTTAGCCGCGATTCAAGCTTGCTCAATGCAAGCTGGAATGCGATATCGCGCGGCAAATCTCGCGATGTCGCGCAATATGCAGATCGCGCGACAAACGTGCGATTTGCATATCGCGCAGTGGGAACGGGGCCTTACAATCCCCCTCGAAATCAATGGCTGTATGCAGCTGTATGCCGGTATACATCAAACTTGCACAGGTTCCAAAATGTTGCATTTTCATGTTATGCTGAAGAAATACCAATATAGATAATGTTCTGAAGCAGAATGGTGTGTGGACAACATATCCTCCAAACCCTTGGTTCTCAACTGGTGGGTCATGACCCAAAAGTGGGTCGCGGCCCCGTGTTCGGTGGGTCGCTGCATGCCTTCCACTTTTCTAGGTGAGAGGCTACTCAGCCTCCCCCTAGCGCAGCACTGTCAGTTTTCGCGCCAAGCAGCCGTTCAAAATATGTTGTTCGGTGGGTGTCAGATTGAGGTGGGGTGGGCTGGGGAAATGGGAGCTCCATCAATACGTGCAGTGATTACAGCTCCCTCGCGTGTCCTGTAGAGGTGCCTGGACCGGAGTGATGTCACATTCTGGCTCCCAGCACCTCTACAGGGCATGCAAGAGAGCTGTACAAGCAATGCACATATGGATGGAGCGCCATCACAGCACAGCAGCCCACACTGGACCCCAGGCTGAGGATCCACTCCAGTTCCTCTAAGGTAGGGAGACTGGGTGGATCTTTATTTTTTGGAGTGTGTATGACAATGTCTGTGAGTGTGTGTCTGTGGTTGTGTGTGTCTGTCAGTGTTTTTGAGGGCCCGTTCACACTAGTACAGTGCGTTAATCACACAGTTCTGTGCCATTAAGGCACTGTACCACGCAATTGCACCTACCACGCATTCTGGTGTGGAAGGTGTGTTGCATTGCCATTCATTTAACCGGCACCTCCAAACCACAGTTCGATTGACCGTACCGGAATGTGCAGTACCGCAATGCCATGCTTTCCATTCCAGTGCTACTTGGGTCACGGCTTAATGACCAAGGACAAATGTGGGTCCTCAGGTTACACAGGTTGAGAACCACTGCTCTAAACCATACATGTCAAACTCAACCGTCCCACGACGGAATTATCTCTGGCCCACTTGATGATAATGAATCATCATTAGATCTGGCCCTGCCCACCGGCAGCTCTCATGCTGCCCGCAGCATGAGGTCCGCAGCATGAGGTCTGCATTACCCAGCAGGCAGCCTGGCAGCAGCACAGTGTGACAAGGGAGGTGTGGCCGTGAGGTGAGGGGACTGAGAGGGGTCCCGAGGTCCAGTCCAGATGACGTGAGGTGCTCCTTGGCAGGGCCGGCTTTTGGGGGGGTGCAAGCTGTGCGGCCAACAAGGGCGCCAGGCGGCCGACACAGCTAGTCATCGGGGCGGCTTCTCTCCTCCTCATACGGCCGAGCGGGAAGAGAGAGTAGCCGCTGTCATCCTGTCAGTTTCAGGAAGACAGCGGCTGTGTGCGTGGCCAAGCGGAGGATTGGTAAATATCAGTGACATGTACCGGTCCTCCGTGTGTGCAGAACAAACACTGGAGTGATCGTCTGACCACTCCAATGTTTGTAAATAAATGTGTCCCCAGTTATGAATGAATTTCTGAATGGGGAGTAGCACTCACTACAGAGGCTCCTCCCCATTCAGAAACTGGTGATAGTAAATATTTTACCATCAGCAGTATCTGAATGAATGGGAAGCCTCTGTAGTGAGTGCTTCCCATTCATTGAGTGCTGAGGCTGCAGAAAAAGAAATTGAGGACTTTGTGTCCCCAATTTCTTCTTTATTTTAAAATTATTTTAAAAAGTGAAAATTCCCCCCTCCCCCCCACCACACACACGTATTATTAGACATGTGCAACGACTAAAAATTTATTTCAGATGTAATGAACGAAAACTAAAAACGTTTTCATTCGTTTCATCAAACAAAACAAATTTTTATGTTATTTTGGATTCAGCCATTGGCGTGTTCTGGAAGGAGGGCGCATGACGTCATATAATACCGCACGTGTTGGGCGCAGCCATCTTGGTGTATATCTAGGAATACACCAAGATGGCAGTGCCTATATCGGCGTGTGATGTCACCTGACGCCACGCACGCATGGCGTCATGTGACATCATGCTCTCCGCCTCCAAGATGGTGGCACGCATTTGCAGAACGCACCGGTGGCCAACATGGCTGCTGCACATTCTCAAACAAATTATTATGTGCCTGAATAAATTTTTCTTATATTTGGGCAAATAGTAATTCATTAATTTAACATGCAGTCTAGGTTTTGTGTTCAGTTTTTTATTTTTACTTTTTTAGATGCACCTACTTGACGAAAGGGTCGGCATGACAACTGACACTTTATTTTTATAGACTCTATTTTAGTTTGACATTTATTGTTTACCACTTGTTTGCCTACAGTTGTTTTATTTAATAAGAATACTTATATTGTGCCTACAAGTTTAATACTTTTGAATAAAAGTTTTATTTTTATAATACTTTTTAATATGTTTCTTTGGGGCTTAACAAAATGGGAGACTTTAAGGCCTAGTTCACACCTGGGCGTTTTGTAGCGCGTTCGAACGCTCTGCAAAACGCTCAAACACTGAAATCCCATTATTTCCTATGGGTATGGTTCACACCTGGGCGTATTACAGGCCGTATGAACGCGCTACAAAACGTCCTACGCCCAAAGAAGTACAAGAGCTTCTTTGGGGCATTTTTGTCGCACGTTTCCATTGGGATACAGCCAAGTAGCCCTCAAAAACGCGAATCGCGGTAAAAACGCGCGTCACGAAACGCGCGACAAACGCGCATATTCGATACGCCTAGGTGTGAACCCAGCGTAAATGGTGCGGATATTGGAAAAAAATGGGTGTGGCCACTGAGGGGTGTGATTACTGAGGGGCGCTGTAAAGCTTTCTCGCACAAGGCACCTAAAGGCCTAAGGCCGGCCCTGCTCCTTGGCGGAAATCATGATCCAACACAGACGACAGAGAGCCAGGAGAGCTGCAGCCTGCAGGTACTGTGCTGTGACATTGTCAGTCAGCATCACTCCCCCTCTTCTCCGTCACTTCTTCTGTACTGTAGAAGTCATGGAGAAGAGGGGGAGTGATATACTGAAAGTAGTATCTGTGACACCTGTGTACCGCCTGCCTCCACACTAGTATGTAATCTAATAGTTAGATCTCTATTATTAAAATTATAGTAAAAATTATTTGGGGGAATGGTCAATGGGGACAGTATGGACTCCATACTGTCCCCAGTGAGCATACCCCTAACATACTTTTTTAACTGTAATTTAAATAGAGATAAAACTGCGCAATGAGGAGAGAAAGCAGGGGAAGAATTCACAGAAGCGGGCCACAGATGGAAAAACGTTTTGGTTAGTAAAATATTTTGTTGTAAATGCTCTGTACTATTTAATGTCTGTTTTTGGCTTTTATTATTTAAATATTTAGGCTATTTCTTAAAAGGGAAAGTAAATAAAAAAAGTTCAAAAAAAATATTTTATTGTAATTATGTATCATGCCGCTGTATTATACTGTGTGATATACTGTATAGACCACGGTATTATACTGTGTGAACCAGCCCGGCCCTCGACTTGGAACATTTTTAAAAATTTTGTCTCACTGTGTATTTGAGTTTGACACTGCTGTTTACTGTGGCGCCATCCACCAGCTGGGTACATCGGTATGATGTACAAAGAAGATATCACTAAGGTTTATGCAAGTACCGATGCATACAGTTCCTGCATAATGAAAGTGTCATAGTCAAAGTGATGCAAAGTTTATTACCTGGAGATCCTTCCAGCGACAGCACTTCCTGCTTTAGGCTGGCATTGCTAAGCCACTGCCCCACAATTAGCAATAGTGGCATCAGCTTCAGCATGCTGTTCGGCAGCCTCTAAGGTCCGCCAGAGGTATGTGCAAAACAGATGTGCCAGAGGTATGTGCAAAACAGATGTGCTACAGGTATGTGCGAAAGCAGCTCAACAGTCAACAGTTCATCCTCCATGTACTTTCCATCCCCAGCCCTGCCCTAGGGGCCGGCTCCTAAAGGTCTGACAAAAAGATGCTGAACTAGCTAGAGGGAGCTCTCGGTTTTAAAAACATCAACATCAAGCTAACAGTGCTGCTTCTCATTGTGAGGCAGTGGCTTAGCATTGTCAGCCTAAACAGGAAGTGCTGTTACTGGCAGGACCTGCAGGTAAGGAACTTTGCAACAGATTTAAAAAAAAAGCTCTGCTGTAGAAGCACAAATGGGCAAGGTTGAGCACTATAAATGCAGTGCTTGGCCAAAGAAACAGAGTGCAGCAAACAAGATACTATTATTACTGTGTCAAGTACAGAGATATGTAGAATAACCACTAGAAGGCACAAACAATGAAACTGTAATAGTTCTGAACTACAAATCGTTTGAAATTTCCACAACAAAGAACATTGATTGAAAAATTTTCTCCTAGCAACAAAAACACTAAGGAGAGCAATTTTGTACCTGTTACCAACTGATGCTAAATAATGTCTGTGACCCGGCTCTTACACAAGGCTGAGGTCTCGTGGCAGAGCTTGGTGCTTAAAACATATATTAAGGCAAAATAAAAAAACTAAATGTATTACATTTCTGCAGCACACCCACATTTCCCTGTGTTTATCCCTTGACAAGGGTATTTTCAGAGGGACCCCCTCTTCTACT
>NW_017308129.1:276606-278374 GCF_000935625.1 Nanorana parkeri | reverse complement strand
ATTACAATTATCTACATTACAAAATGTAGGACAATGTATGTCTAGCGAACATACAACCAACACTTATACAGATATGGTTTAATCAAATGACTGAAGGCATTTTTATGCTTTTTTTTTTATCATGCTCCAAATGCAGCAGAATGCAGAGCAACAGTGGCACCTTACTATAACATAAGGGTATTTGGATATCATGGCCTTTTAAAATATTGAATACACCCTCGATACATCAAGAGACTTGCATTTTACAGCAAAGCACCTGTTGATGAACAGCAAATGGTATTTTTTATCCTGCATGGTGCCGAGAACTAAAAAAAAATGCTTTTGCTTTTTGGCGAGGCGGTAGCCTCGCCAAAAAGCGAGGAGATAAAATTAAAAAGAAATTTAGGGAGGAGTGAAATGTGCAAGCTGCTATGCTGGCCCCTATCTTAAACTGTTAGAGGTCTAATTTCAGTGCTTTCCAAGTAACTAACCCAGCAGTGAAATCAGAATGAAGTCTTGATTTGAAAACTTTTTGTGGGTCAGCAACTTCAAAAGAATATAGTCATCGAATGAACATAACTACTAGGCAACCATCAGTTTATGAAAGGGAGTCCAGCAGCAAACTGCAAAATTTCTCTCAGCACAGGTTTCCTATATAGAGCAATTGGCTAATGCCCACTATTGGCTGAATGGTGAAGATCTGCACCGTGGTTGAGAAGGATCTAAACAATATTGCCGGGATCCACCCACCTGCTTAATTGACATTAGTGCGGCTGAGAACCAGAGCCAAGGCTGCAGGAACAAAGGAGGAGAATCCCTGTGGGACTGACAGTCACTGTCCTCTGATGACAGCAGAGACTGGAGAGCTGGCTGATCAGCAATCATGTGATCAGTCAGCTTTCAGTTGTAGAGCCAGCATAGGACAGCTGCAGCATCACAAGGATACTAAAGCATCGAGTTGAATAACAATCTATATTATTCGATTCACCCCCAAACATTTCATTTAAAAAAACTGACCTTACTGTAATCGACTGCTACCAGAATCCAGTAAGCACCTAACTGGGGCACTGGGAACATAGCATCTATCACATTAAAACTTCTAAAGCAAGTTTGAATATGATAAGTAGCTGGGACAAACTTAGCACTGGTATTTTTTTTAATATCAAGATTATGAGACAACAAGCTGCCTGCAGTGGGTGTGAAAAACTCTTCTGCTGGGGTTCTCCGATCTTAAAAAGCGAATTAAATGGATTAAAGTGGACTAGAAAAAAGCCTGGATGAATGAATTACATTCTCATCAGGCAGACTGCACCCCCTGCATTCATCTCAATCTTTACATTTTCAACTTTTGCCTGTTGTGTACCTTTAACAACGAACAGCTGATCATCAGCACATACAGGACCCCCGTATCTCCTATGAAATCTACATATGAAGACTGAATGTCACAATAAGCATCCGGCTTCACCAGTGCTGAAT
This sequence comes from Nanorana parkeri, assembly GCF_000935625.1. Classification (NCBI taxonomy): domain Eukaryota; kingdom Metazoa; phylum Chordata; class Amphibia; order Anura; family Dicroglossidae; genus Nanorana; species Nanorana parkeri. The sequence continues at coordinate 276,919 of NW_017308129.1, read as the reverse complement.
TGCAAATTTCAGCACAATGTGAGATTAGCAATGACTCGGAGCTGAAGTTGACCACACTTTGCTCAGCCTCAACTAGGGTAGGGTTAAAAAAAAACGTAGATGAAAATAAATAGTTACTACAAAAACAAGAGACGAGGCAATGACAGACGGTGAAGAAAGAACAAGTCAAGCATGGGAGAACAGAAGAAACTGAAATCAAGATTATTTGAAGGTAGCGGTGGTGAAGTGCGAGACCCCTAGTCCAGCTCCCCCACCTTTTAGCTGGTCAAAAATCATCACCCCCCGTCACCCCCCGTTTTAGTTTATGAAATAT
>NW_017308129.1:264636-276582 GCF_000935625.1 Nanorana parkeri | reverse complement strand
AGTTTGTGCTGCCACCCCCTCCTCCTCCGAGTCCCTCCTCTGTATCAGGGTTGGACAGCACTCAAGCCTGCATTAATTTCGTCTCTGGGTACAGTGTGTTCTTGGATTCACATCTGCGAGTGATCATAAACGCTGTGGAATGCTGGCAGAACATCCAGACCTGCCAGCGCGCCCATGACATCACTCTGGGAAAAGGCTGGGGGTGCCGGCTGAGGGCCAGGCTCTGGCCTAGGGCTGTGTACAAACAGCAAGCAGTTTCATCAACATTTATGCGCCGTATAAAACTATACACATGCCTGATGGTATATATTTACACACTTAATAGAGGCAGGCTGAATTTGTGGGTAAAGAAACACTGTTGGACGCATTAATAAAAATTAGAACACGGCAGACCAAGACATAATATCCTGCGAGACAAATGACTGCGAGATTCCACAACAGACAGGTGTCCTACAGCATTTACTTTTATGTAAGCTAGACTGATCACACCTATACTGGAAGCTCATACATACAGTATATACACATACACGTCAGATTGTTCGATCCAGGAGCCAGCAGGATTATAATTTGGAGCCACACTTAACTACAGAAAACCTCAAGAATTAGGCGCCAGCTGTAAACTTTACGGAGCACTGGCTACCGGGCTCCAAGGGATTAGTTCAGCCCTGATATATATTATATAAATAATAGTACAGCCAAAAGTACTGCAAGTAACAGGTGCACTTGGATCACTTGGTAGAAATAAAGGCCGCCAGCTGGCTAGGCAGGCTCTGAAATATATTGCATTAGAAGCGTACTGAAGGATTTGCTGGCCATAGACATTAAGTGCCTTCTTTTTTATGTTAAAGCACATGCATACTAAGTAATGTAAGCACTAATGTCAGTACTTAAGTCCCCGGTTCAAATTCAGGTTCAACCAGGACACTATCTGCATGCAGTTTGCATGTTCTCCCTGTGCTTCAGCTGGGATTCTCCGGGTACTCTAGTTTCCCATTACACTCCAAAGACATGCTATGTAGTAATGTTAAAGTCTGTCCCTTAACATTTGCCATTAAGGTATCAAATTATAATGGTACCTTCACTAACCAAAAGGGTACACAATGGCATCTGCAGTGGCCCAGGATTAGGGGCACCACCAACACTGGGGGTTCATGTACAGGTATATGAAAGCATAAAGCACTGTATTACTGCAGCCTGTATAGTGTCGATATGGAACTGAGAGGTTTGCTGGAACATGTCCTATGCAAACCCTACCTTGACATGCTGGGTGTTGTTTTTTAGCAGCAGGTTCTCTGAATCTAGCAGTCACCACACATGCACTATGTGGCTGCTTACTTGGTTTATCCAACTCATGCGCACCAATACTAAATCACATTTCTCTTTACACATAACACAATGCAGCTATTAGTAGCCTAAAGAAGGACGCAGCTGCATTTCATACTTACGGTCTTTGTATTCTGTCACTTTCTGTTAATGCAGACATTGAAAGCTGTATTTATTTATATTATTATATATATGCCTGTATAATTCAGCTATAACCCTCTGAGCTAAAAAAATATATAAATAAAAACCTTATATATAAGATATATAGATATATATCTATATCTATATATCTCCTATATAAGGCTTTTATTTATATATTTTTTTTAGCTCAGAGGGTCCTCCACCTCCTCCTTGCTTGTATATCTATATATCTATCTATATACATACATACATACATACATTTTATTTATTATTATTATTATTATTATTATTATACAGGATTTATATAGCGCCAACAGTTTGTGCAGCGCTTTACAATATAATATATAGTAAAAAACATATATATTTTATATTTATTATTTTCATTTTTGATTGCTTTATGCAATTTTCTTTCAGCATTTGGTTGTAAATCTGTTTGCTTTGAGCAGTAGCAGATATCATTTGGGTTTTAAGTAATAAACATTTGTAATAAAGTTTCTTGACAATGTCAGCCATCTAACAAAACTGAATGTTTTCACTATGGTCACTAGCAGCACTATGCATAACAAAACTTTTGCATTATAACCCACTGTAAGGTAACCATGAACGCTTCTTCCTGGACCTGGCAATAGAGACCGTATGTTTTTTTCCTGTTCTCTCAGCCTGGCAAGAGAGAAGCTAAAACATCCAAATTGGTCTTGAGCGGTTAGTGCGCAATACACAAAAATATACGCGTTCCGTCATTCCACGCATACTGGAATATAATGTACCCAGCACTGTGCTGGAATGACACAGGGACAATCAGGACTTTATGCTAGGGAGTATATGGGTGCCAAGGAAGTGTAACAGTGTACAGAGTGTGTGGTCAACAGCAAAAGCAAGGAGGAGGTGGAGGAGCTGGGTTGGAAGCGCACACAGAACTCCCTTTAATTTGCTAACTTCTGAGCTGACCAGCTCATTTCTATCTCTATCTCTTAGATACAAATCATGAGCAGCCATCTCACTGTGAATGAGGGCAACAAGACATGTGCCTACCCACGAACACATTGGTGTGCTGTTAAGACCATCTGCAATCTTCTCCCAACAGGTGACAGAGGAGTGCTTGCTGCATATGTGCAGAAGTGTATAACTAGTACTCATCACCCCTGAAAGAGGCCTTACATGACCCAATTGTTGTAAGGGTTGCCCAGAGCAGAACTCAGAAAAACACTTTCTTTTAAATTGTGCTTTATACAAATAAGTTATTTTATATTATGGTAATTCTTGGGTTTGTTAGCTGCTCTGTAGTGTAAAAATGGTAGCTTCACTGATGTTTGATACTACTGGCAGTGTTCTTCTTTCAGGGCTATGACTTTCATACAGTGCAGCAGTCAGTGTTCACTCTCCCCTTCATCAACCCTTGTCTGATCACAAGACACCTTGTATTCTGTTTACAGACTACAAGGCAGTGAATGGGCGAGAGGAGAGGCAGATAAACTACAGATTCCGCCTCGTCCATTCACAGAGCATTCTGCAAACAGAATACAAGGCATTTTGTGAATGGATGAGGGTAGAGGAAGGGGAGAGTGAAAGACATGATCACTGCACTAGGAAAGTTACAAGGACAGCATACCGAGATACAGCGCTCGATCTGGGGGGTCCTATATAATATAATACTGGATTTCCCAGCCCTCACTTCCTATCAAAATCGCCCTGCTCTCCCACTTGGTTTGCAACACTTCTCCCCTCCCTTTTTCTGTATGATCCCTGCACTAGGAGAGCCACAACTCTTAAAGGTGCCTATACACCTTACGATTATCGTAACGTGTGAACAGAGTGTCCGACCGATAGTACTGTACAATCGTAAGACTTGACGGTCAAGCATGTTTGAAAACTTTGGTCGATCGTATGATGTTCGCATGGTTGGTGGCTTTTGCGTCCGTCAAAAGTCGTACGATTAACACTGCGCATGCAGAAACGAAAATAATTGCTGTCAATTACCGCAAGTTGTCCAGGTGTTTTTTTTTTTTAACTACCGCTGATTGAACCTTTCGATAATCGGGGCAGGATGGGGCCGTCGTACGAAAATCGTAGGACGGTTTGATCATCGGACGAAACCGTAAGGTGTATGGGCACCTTTAGTCACAACTCTGGAAGACAAGTGCTGACATTAGTATCCTGAGTCATTGACGCTAGTATTTTTACACTACACTGCATCAATCAAGCCCTAGGATGACCTTAATTAGAGATAAATTATTTGTACAGAGCACAATTAAAAATAATATTTTTCCCATAGTTCTATTTTAAACTGGGTGCATCACCTGCATTAAAAAGGATGCACACAATCACCCTTTGCACAGGATGACTGGTCTTGTATCCACCCCTCATGTCGTTTTCTGCATGCAGCATGTAGTGGGTGGAGCCATCTGGGTCCCTCCCACAGCTCTACTACAGGACAGTGATGTCACTGCTACTTTTACAAGGTAATAGCTGTCCTTGTAAAGGCATTTGGTTCACACTTAGTGGATATAAATTGTTCAGTTAAAATAAAAAACTTTCAGTTAAATATATTCCATTCTGTGGTTATTGAGAAATATATTTAACTAAAAAAGGAACCGTGTTCAGTGTTCAGCTTTATTGCAGCAGCTATTTAGAAATGAGATTTGAAATGAAAGCTGCATCAAAAATAAAAACAAACCTAAAAGTAAACACCAAAATAATTATTTAAATGTGTGCTCGCTAGATCTACTCTATACTTTCCCTTCAATAAATAAATATTGATACAATTTCTCGGTCCCGCCGCCAAACTAGCTGAAAACAGCGATTTTAATATGAATGTCAACATAAAATATTCAGGGTCAAAATGAGCCAACTAAACGAGAAACAAAAAACAGAGCGATCGTTTTTCACCGACTCCAGAATCTCCATGGTGCTTAGGCGTTAAGTTGTGTGCGTCTGGAGCAACAAAGTGCCAGCCTGCGTTGAGCAATCGAGAAGAGAATGGACACTTTAAATCTCTGCCCCGGTTATGCACTCTCTGCCCCGCCCCCTGGTTACATTAGAGCAGGGAGGAAAATAGAAAAAGCATGTATCTGTAATCTCGCATGATGATACACTTGGCTCAGAGCACTGTACATACTGTACCAGAGCTCTGGCAGAATCCCAGGGCGGGCACTCTGCCAGCTGCACAATAACAAACCCAAACCACCAACGTAAAAAAGCAAAACAAAAAAAATGGACAAGAAATATTAAAATGGAGAGAAAGCCGACTGCGGAAAGAGTGCAAGAGACTGGGAAAGTGACGAGAGAGAGAGAGAAAGAGAAAGAGAAAGAGAGACACACACACAGGAGAGGACAGAGAGAGACAGAAGAGAGAGAGAGACAGGAGAGAGAGAGAGAGACAGGAGAGAGAGAGAGAGACAGGAGAGAGAGAGAGAGAGAGAGAGAGGAGAGAGAGACAGGAGAGACAGGAGAGAGAGACAGGAGAGACAGAGAGAGAGAGAGACAGGAGAGAGACACGAGAGAGAGAGAGAGAGAGAGAGAGACAGGAGAGAGAGACACGAGAGAGAGACACGAGAGAGAGAGAGACACTGACACAGAGAGAGACACGAGACAGACACAGAGAGAGACACGAGACAGACACAGAGAGAGACACGAGACAGACACAGAGAGAGACACGAGACAGACACAGAGAGAGACACGAGACAGACACAGAGAGAGACACGAGACAGACACAGAGAGAGAGACACGAGAGGCAGAGAGAGGAGAGGCAGAGAGAGGAGAGGAACAAAAAGTTTTGGAATACAATAGTTTTATGTTTGCAGCAGAATTTTGAAGTATCCAGTGTGCCTCTCCATTGGTAGGTATGCACAATATTTGAATTCTCCTTGCAAAAGAGAGCTAAAAGAAAGTGAAGGGCACAGCCAAGTATTCAGCACCGACACTCCGTTATTTATTGAGCAGTAGCTGTAGTGTTACAGTACTAAGGAGTCAGATCAATGTGAGTTGCACAAATCACGCTTGTGGGTATTTAGGACACTATCTGTGAAACTACTTATTTGTTTTTGGGCTACAGCAGACCTCCTCTGACCCCTCCCTTATTAAACTATCCAAGGGGAATACGGCTATTGGTCAGGTTTGACTTCCCTGCTAGTAACCTTTTGTTGTCTTGTATGGATGGAATCTGCTATATATCAAGACACACATACAAAATGCAAGTATAGATGTTTATGAGGGATACAATTTCAGACGGTTTGTGAACATCCAATCATAACTTACTGTCTTATAGACAGATTCAAGTTTAGTTTCTGCTTTGAGTTCTCAACCACATGGAGGTGGTGAAGAAGCATCTGATAATGTGTAAACATACTTTGTTTTTTTAAGCAGAACTCCGGATAAATAAAATCCACACCCTTGCAGTGTCTAGGGAGCTAAAATAACAAAATTATACCCAAACCATGAACCCTGCTTGCTCTTAGAAGTGTCCCTTCAGCCTCGCTCCCCCTCCACTCCAGCGGTCTAAGGTCTTTCTGTTTGTTCTTATTTGTGAGGGGTAGTCTCAATAATCAATCCGGATATGTTGTTGACACCCCAAGGTATTTGAAGGTTTTAATTACACCCCCTTCCATCCCCATCCTCGAGGCTGTATACAAGTTCCTCCATTCACCCCTGGTTTTAACCCTTAGACCTTACAAATCAAGATGCAGTGGGAGCTCATGGTTGCGTTGTGTGGTCAGTCAGCTCGGTATAGAATAAACGGAGTGATGAAACTAGCTCTGTAAAATCGAGCATCTACCAATGCACTGGGTAAAGCCAACTACCTATATAGTGCATATTTCTACTAGGTAAAAAGAACACGTGCTATGGCACTAGGTATGTGTAAGTTCTACTACTGTAACTGGGTACACACTGTAATCTTTCCCACAAGCTTTAGTTTTTTTTTTTTTTTTTAAGTTGGCAGTATGAGATCAGCTGTGACTCTAGGCTACAGATAAGGATTATCAAACAGTCTGAGGAAGTTGGAATCTAAACACCGGATATGAACCATGAATCATTATTGGACCCATGAAGATCGACAATTAGTTGTGTGGAAAATTGGCCACACTACATGCAAATTTTCAACTTACAGAGTGCAATTTACCATATAAATCTGGCACTGAAGTATGGGTTCCGGTAGAGTACAGGCTGCTGACGCCCAGCTGGCAGATGTTAACCTCAATCAAGTTATATGGCTCTTGGCTTGTCTGTATTCTGCACTCTTTATTATTTTTATGGACATCATTATGCTCAATCTAGAACGCTGTTATATCAGCTTTGTGAACTTGTAATATAGTGCATTACATCTCAACCAAGTCTATCAAGATGGCCCTTACCTGAATGACCCAGCAAGTGCATTCGAAGCCTCAAACTGTCCAGGAACCTCTTCCCACACAGCTCACAGCCATAGGTCTTCATGCCACTGTGAAGCTTCCTGTAGAATACAAAAAAAAAAAACACCAAATATCACAAAGGCTCACAAATATGTATACTGTAAAGTATTGTAATGTAAATTTACCCAGATTTGTTGAGCGCGGTTATGCTCATCATACACAAGCAAGATTATTATATCATTCAAACACAAGCACATGACAGTCTCTTCATTTTCTGGCCCATTCATTTTTAAACAGACAACCAGTGTTCATTAACATGGAAATGTGTGGTATTCACTTTTGTTCCCTTGCACATAAAAAGCCGTTGCTTAGATCGCTCGCAATGAGCGGTATCTTAACATATACTGAATTGTGCATTAAGTGAGGACAGAATTTTCCAAAGCTTTTCCTATATGAGGAGTTCCTATCATCCAATCTTTCCAGGGCATCCTAGCTTAAACAAAAGGGAACGCCGTATACAATTCTAGAGCCATCAATGGCTGTCCTAAATAGGCAACCTTTAATGAGCCCTACCTTCGAGTAGGCAATAGTAAAAAAAACACAAACACAAAACAAGCCTGTTTAGTACATACTGTATAAAACCAATACAAGAAACAGACCTGAAATTATAAAATAACATGGATCCCATCTACACTAGAACACTTAAAGTAATTTAAACTCAGAGGAGTTAAATCTTAAAAATTCAAGTACCCTAGTATTAAGAAAAATCTACCTTATTTGTGTATTACTCACTTTAGATTCTGAAATCATCTCTGAATTCATGCCGACACTGTCCTTCCTTCTGGAGGGTGGCCACTTTTGTTCCCCACGGTCCTGATGTGTGTTGTAAAGTAGCCACTGCTCCAAGCTTGCTCCCGTGATGGACTACAATCTCAAAACAAACAAGTAAACAAAAACGTGAGATTGTAGTCCACCATGGGAGTGATCTTGTAGGAGGTGGCTACTTTGAAAAACACACACAGGGACCATGGGGAATAAAAAGTAGCCACCCTCCAGAAGGAAGGACAGTGTCTCCATGAATTCAGAGGTGATTTGGAGGATCTACAGCTGAATGATACACAAATGATACATTGTTGGTAATAGTTAGGGTAGTTGAATGCATTTTTAAGATTTAACTCCTGAATTTAGTGTCACTTTAAAAAAAATCAAACCCTGTGGAGATCCTGGTATGTCCTCCATGGGTATTTAGCAGACAAATGAGCTCCTCATATGGCTTGATGCACAATACTGTTCTACCGTATTAGCAGGGTCCAGGAAAATATAAAGTCTACAGCACCCAACTGAGATTCTATGGATCAGCCATGTTGGGTTCTGGCCGTTTTCCGACCATATTATCTTAGGAGTCAGTTGCGATTATTCATATTTTGCAATTCTTTGACTCTACAGGCATGAGCTGTAAAATAAAAGTAAAAAATGGGTGACCTAGGTGACTAAACTGTGCTGGGAAAATGAAATCTGATTGGTTGCTAGGGACTGCATGTCCGCTTTTGCTTTAGTTTCTTCAACCAGCCGTTCTGCACACACAGCTTGTAAAAGGCCTACAGATGTTTTAAGAAAACACTCCTTCTACATACCTGTATTTACCAACACCTTACCCACATCCTCCTGCAATATCAGGTACTACATACAGTTGCTCATGACCACATTTTCCAAAGTGGAAAAACAGCTCAACAAAACAAGTGTCATATATGGTTAAAAAAAAACCTGAGAACAAGCCAGAGTAATAAACATGCAATACACTGATATTACTTTGCCAAAACGGCCAAGGCAAATCTCCTGGTAGTATATGACAAAACATTGTGTACTTTGCTTCATGAGAAAGTGCTGGCAGGGAATGGTATGAATTCCTGTGTCCTTGCCAGCCAGCTCTAAAACTTCCGAAGTTCCAAACAAAAAGGAAAAACCCTCGTGCCTTTCTGCGCACTTGTTTTCTCCATTTGTTTCATAGTTTTAAAACTAAAACTGTAAGTCTAAGGATGAACAAAGTGCTAAATAAGAACTTCCCTTAGCACTACTTGCATTTAACTAACCACACAACAGGACCCCAAAATACCTGTACAAGAAAACAACAAAAACACCCTACAAACTTTTTTACTCATACTCAATAGGTTAGCAAGACTGCAGTGCTCCCACGAAACATTTGAAAGAATCCCTCAAGATGACACAAGACTAATGTAATATTGTACGATAGGACAACAAAATAACTCTGCAAACAGAATTCATTGCATGGCTTGCAACATTTTAATTCTGATGAACTTGTGATGAATCTACAGTGCATTATGGGACATTTTCAGATTTGTAAACCTGCTGTTAGAGAAAAAATTATGTGAACACAGTCATTCCACAGCTACCAGTAAATACATATGGAGGTTCATTTGCACTGTCCCCAGCAACAAAAAAAGAAAAATGGTTTTCCAAAGCGCTATTCAACACTCTCCTGCCATAGAGTATTGCATCTGTCATAAGAGTGGAATGCATCTGCCTTGTTCCCCCATCAACCATGCAACTGGAGTTTAAGGCAACTATTAGTACTTTAAGTGCATGCAAGCCCCAAATCCATGTTTCAGTATGTTTGGCATCATTCCTCACTGCATACAGTTTTCTAACGCACATCTTATTACGAATCTGTTGCAAAGGTTTCTTACCTAGAGATCCTGCCAGGAATTGCAGTTTTATGCTAATGTTAAAGTGAGCACACACTCCGTAATTAAATTTTAACAATGCATTCAAGTACCTTACTTATTAATAAAAATGTATCACTCAGCTGTAGATCCTCAAATAATCTCTGAATTCATGCCGACACTGTCCTTCCTTCTGGAGGGTGGACACTTCTGTTCCCCATTGTCCTTGTCCTTGTGTGTTGCAAAGTAGCCACCACTCCAAGCTCGCTCCTGTGATTGACTCCAACCTTACAGTTAGTTTACTAATTTATATTGAGATTTTAGTCCATCCCGGGAGCAAGCTTGGAGAGGTGGGTACTTTACCACACACGCAGGGACCATGGGGAACAAAAATAGCCACCCTCCAGAAGGAAGGACAGTGTCAGCACCAATTCAGAGATGATTTGAGGATCTACAGCTGAGTAATACACAAATAAGACACATTTTTGTCATTAAAAAGGTACCTAAATCCATTTTTGAGCTTTAACTCCTGAGTTCAAAGCTAAGTTGACATTGCAGCGACACTCAGGACCGTGCCATCGTGTGCTAGTGCACACAGCAGTTGCCGTGCAGTCCCATTGATTTTTTTTTATGTGACACACGACATGTGGCTTCAATTGCACGGGCAGAAGCGTGGCAGTAAACCGCCCGATCCGCCAAGCGCAACTGGGGTGCCATTAGAAAATAATGGCACCTACGGCACGATCGTCTGGGGTGGCCGACTGTGACCGTGCGGCAAACCGCACGGTTTTGTGCACGATTGCCAGTCAGGAGTCGTCCACCCAGGTGTGAACCTAGCCTAAGCCATTGCTCTGCAGAAAGTAGGCAACCAAAGGCTGAAATGAAGGAGTACACACGGCAGGCTGACAAGGCAGCCAATTGTGAGGCAATGGCTCAATCTCCAGGTAAGAAACGTTTCTTAAGCAAATCATTATTTTTATGAATCTACTGCAAACAGTATACAGCGGGTCATAATGCCAAACATACTGAGAAACAGATTTGGGGTTTAAATAAATGTTGACGACGTAACGGTCACAAGTCACTTTACTGATTCCAACGATCAAAAAATTTTCACTAGCAGTTGAGAAGTTTTACACAATTTACTATGCACAGCCTTATATTGTTTGCAACATTATGCTATCAATATTTAGCATCCTATGGATAATTTAGGATTACAGTCACCTAAGGCTCTATAACCTGCTTGATATTTAACAGCTAACAGGAATTCTAAATCTCCTCCTAAAACAGATAAATAGAGCAGACACAACAGTTTCCACCAAAGGACAAAGAACTTTATCTGTACAATAAAGGGAAACAAATAACAGGATAGTGGGATCAACTTGTCTCAATTAACTGATAAAACTCGCAGATTACACTGACAGATTTGACTGATCTATCTGGAATTACAGCAGAGCCATGAATAATAATCATGGATTAGGATCTAAAACACCCCACTGGGGAAGAATCTGAGAGCACTAATGATTTAGGAAATAGCTATAATTTGGAGTGTGTGACTGCAATAAGTCTCTGAACAGCAGCACCACTTATCCTAACTATACAGTTATTTAAATAGAAATTTCTTCCAATTGTAGATTTACCTAAAATAAAAATATGCACACAAAGAGATTGCATTGTTTGCAATTTATTTATATTGATCCATGTGCTTTCATAAGATTTGACTGCGTACAGCTAATTTCAAGCTAACTGGAAAAAAAAAATCTAGCTTTGAAGAGATTCTGTGGACAGAATCATTGTAACTGTATTTAATTGCAAATCAAAGTAGGGCACATTTGGAGCTGATTTACTAAAGGCAGATAGGCTCCTCACTTTGAAGATGAAGTTCCTCCTTAGTTTAGTGAATGAGGTGAAGCTCTCCTGACTTCCCTCACCCAAATTTTGTGTAAGCAAAAATACTGTTTATTATTATTTTCCTTGTGCTTATTGGGTATTCTGTGAAAAGTGAAATTTCACCGCACTCAGCAAGCTAAGGGAAAAGTCCCCTGCAAAGTGAAAATTTGCTTAGAAAGTGAACAGCTTATTTGCCTTCAGTAAATCAACACGATATTTTGTATTCTAATTTATATAGCGCTAGCATACAAGGCAGCAGGCTACATAATCCACATATTCATCATCCACATCAGCCCCAAAAGGAGCATGCAATCTAGTGTCCCTACCACAGCCATACACATAAGCTCAGAGCTGGACTAGAGTGAGCAAAAGTCTATCACTCTGCATGTGCAGTATGTATTTTAATAAAATTGTGCTAGGAAACGGACCACAAAGAGAACATGCAGACAATATGTAAAATTGCTGGCGGACTTGTACCAAAATCAAAGAGCTACAAGGCAGTCGTGCCAACAGTTTACAAATCACCTAAAAAATACCCCAATATAAAGCTATTAAGAGGACAGTGGTTT
>NW_017308129.1:224990-264605 GCF_000935625.1 Nanorana parkeri | reverse complement strand
GTACTTTTATTCCTCCAGATGTATACCTTTAGCAGATATCTCACCAACTATTGAAAGGCTCAACACAGCAAACTAGTGCTTGGCTGGCTAAAATTTAACCTCATGCTCTGTGCAAACCTATGGCAAAAGCAGCAAGCTAATCACACAAAGTATGAACTAAGATTTTTTTTTGGGGGGGGGGCATTATGTGAGATTGGCCAATAGAACCAGGGGTCCCTGTCCATGGGCAGAAATCTACTCCCACAATGGACCCAGGACTTGTTTGCTTTTATTCTCTTTTTTTTTGGCTCAAACCATGTTTTTTTTCTCTTCCAAATTCAAGTACTTAATTTCTGGCTCCGATTCCCTCTTTTAACATCACTTGATTTCACCATCTAAAAACCAGCCTTGTTCCCTAAATCCATGATTACACAAGATAAGGTAAAAACATTTGGTCTACTTCATTTTTTTAAAGGGCAGTTGTCCTATTAAGAAAGAAAAAAGGTAAACAAAGCAAAGTCCAAGCTCTTTTATTACAAGTTGTGCAAATATCTTCTAGACAAGGTTAGTAAATGGATAATTCTACAGACAAACACTATGAGAAAACTTTTTTTTAAGCTGGTGATGAGTCTTTAACCTTAACAACCAAGCTGCATTTGCAGTTTGAGAATTCAAGTGAACCATATACTCCATTCTAAAAGCATTACAATTTCTGGCCTTTTGCTCAAAAGAAGATGCTACAAAATGACTACTATACCTTTAGTAACTAGAAAAGCCTCATATGTGCCACTTTTTGATTTACAGTCACTTTGTTGCTTTACCTAAGTTCACAGCTAAGGACCACCGACTACCACCTGCCATGTGGGAGAGCCTTCGTGGACTGCAGGGGCACTCTTCCCAGATGGTGAATGGCAACTATGGGAAAGTCTGTGCTTAGCAACTATAAAAATATGTGAGAAGGGCACATTGTTTTAAACCTTTAAATGTAAAGCGAACACAAAAAGGTGTAGAAAGACATTTTAAGATAAAAACAGCCCCATACCATAACTTGTCTGTTCCACTCTGCCATTTTAAATTGAATAAGAATATGGAAAGTGCTGACTTGCTTATCACAGTGCAAACCATCCTTTTCCATATTTTATAATTGAATCATTGATCTATTATAATTAGGCAGTTTGAAACTTCCAACATGAATCAGTCTTCTCCCTAAATGTAGATATTATATTTTAGCTCTTTTTTTGGGGGGGGTGGGGGGGGGGAGAGAGAGATTGCCCTTCCTTTTCTACTTCGTCAAAAAGTGCCTTTAGTATGTAACGCTGACTCTGCCTGTGTCTTACCTCGATGGATATCTCAATACATTGTAGAGGGGGTTCAGGACACATTCCCTAGCTGCCAAGATTAGTCGGATTGCACATTTGAACATGACAGATGCAGAGGCAGATACGGCAGCTGCAGACATGAGGTCGGGAGGTAACGTACCAATCAATACCTAGTTACAGGCTTCAGTTTGTAAGCGAGAGAAGATGAAACATGGCAGGCATGGATGCTCTATGTAAGATTATTACAGCCTAACAGATACTTGCTCAGGTAAACTTCACATGAATATTCCTTCAATGTGACCTTACTGGTATATGACGAAGGCTGTGTATACATACTCAAGAGCCAACAATTACTACTGCCAACTTGCACATTAACCCTAAGACTGTGCAGAATTGCATGAGCATAACACTAAAAAGCATGGATTACTGAAAGGAACTTTTGAAGGTACACTTGTCATTTCCACATGCTAATGTCTGTTTGTTTGGCCAGTAATAGAATGGTCTGTCTATCTGGTATAGGGAATACAGGTATAAACAGCCCTACAAAAAGAAACTCTCAAAAATATTTCATGAAAGCAAGCAAATCTATGCTTTTGCCATGGATAATTGAAAAGAGTAAATGACATACACTTCAAGCACCTGCTGGACCAATAAAATGCTAGTGATGACTCTTACTGCATCATCTTACTCTAATTGTTCACCTGCCATGCTCCCATTCTGCCTGTATTCCAAACTACATTCTGTTGTTGCCTTTTAACTCCTTTTGGTCACCTATACCTGCAATGTCAGCTGACACCACTGGGGGAAAAAACCCTCAAAAAGCTTCACCTAGAAATATCAACCATCTAAACCCACATTTCCTTGGTAATGACATAGGGCAGTCAGAGAAGGATACAGAAGGCTTACTTGTAATCTTACATTTTGTCGGTTGTCCTCATCGAGAATCAGTTAGTTTTTATAGACCTATCAAAAACATGTATATGCAGTTTCCCATTTAGTGATTTGATCATTCAAGAGTACCAAGCAGGAACAGACAAGTACAAAGAACTACCAGCAGAGTAGGGACTACTATATACAAATCAGCCAAGGTCACAATTTACCTCCATTGTACACGCTTCTGTAAACTGGGCATGTTGGGTATCGTTTTACTCGTTGTAACCTCATCTTTTATATTTCTTTAAAAAATGGGTAATTTGTTGTGTTTTGGGGCATTTAATTAAATTTGTCACTACATTTTGGGGTTTAATAAGGAGTTGCGCTAATATTGCGCAACATAAAAATTTTCAACTACCACCATTTTATTCTATAGGGTCTTGGCATTCAGAAAATATATAATGTTGGGGGGTTTTACGTCATTTTCAAGCCTAAATGTGGAATATAACATGGGTGCAAAAAATGAAAAAAGGGCCTCAGTCATGAAGGGGTTAAACAGTCATTAAAAAGAACTAGTGCATGGATGCCAAAGCCTGCCAGATGCTGCAGACACCGTTATTTTGGATGAGACAGTGCATGCACTGCTTGAGGTTCTTGAGCTCTGTACCATTCTGTAGCATAATTCTTCAGTCAAAGTTTTGCACACCAGGGCAACTCCATCTAACTCATTTGTGTGGGTCCAAGAAATATATATATCTTTCACAAGCTACATTATAGCAAAAAAGGAAATACTACAGAGGGACCAAAATAAATATTTCAAAGACACCTATATGGTGTTAACAGTTATGATAATAACATAACAAATTATCAAAGTTATTATTACATTCAAAAAAGGAAAGCATGTGCATGTGTTTCATTTCCATAATGTTCATTTTACTTTTCTGTCTCAGATTATTCCAAAGTATCTTTGATTTCGGATTGAAAGATTGTCTCAAAAAGCAGCTATAGCAATTATGTGCCACAAAGTCTGTTTGCATGGTAGTTAACAAGTACAAAAACTACTATCCAAACTGTATGTTTGTGCGTGGAGCGTAGGGTTTCACTTCTCAGGCCTCATTCACACTGAGCAATATGGGTATTGCACGTTTTTCCGCACGATTTAGCGCCGAATGGCTTTGAGCTACATTGCGTGAAATTGAGCGACAATGCACATTTTATCGCACTGGGCAGGACTTTGTCGCTGCTGCATTGGCTGTAACCAATCAACAGCGATCTTGATGTGACATTTTGCAGTGCAAAGGTAACCCTTCTGTAGCGTGATGTCGCGCAATATCGTCGGTAATGCGCGATACCATAGAATCCATTGGAGCCGAATCGTGCGAGATCCGTGCAAAAAAGGGTCATGTACGAGTGACGAGCAACAGGCGACATTGAGCTGTGAGATATGAACAGCTCCATTGAAATGCATTGGACAAGCTACGTAGAGCGATATCGCGCAGAAATATGATAAACCGCTCAGTGTCAAAGCTATGATCCTTACATCTACAATTTTAAAGTCAGTGTTAGCGGGCTTTTGTTCACATTAGGACTGCTTCTCTCACCATACAAGTCTGTGGGAATGCAAAAGCAGCTTGTCAACTGCAGGTCAACGAATGCTGAAAGTTTTCGGAAGCATCTAACACCGTTATCAAAAACCCCCAAAACCATTGGCATTAGCCCTTTATATGCCAATCTCAAAGCACTAGCAGCCACTCAACTACTTGTTATGCTATGTGTTGCACCCATACATTGTAAAGAGCTGAGAAAAATGTTGGCGCTATAAAAATCCTGAATATTATTATTATTATTATTATTAATAATAATAATATACAAGCCCATGGTGGAATACCACACATCTAGGCAGACTGGTGGGACAGAAAGCATCACTTTAATTTTCAGTCTAAGTACCATTACCTTTTTAACCAAATGAACACCACATATTAGCCTCCAGCTAAATCAGCAGATCCACACGTCGTGGATTTTTAAAGCATGCACATAGATCACATGCCTTTTGTTCATGGAAATTATGAAATCCCACTCCTAGACAACTGATATGAAGCTCTGCTTTTAGCATTTTATCCTTTACACGCATATCAGATATTTCTGCAACTATGAACAGTAAAGAAGCAGTGAAAGAATGTATACACATTCACTTAGCATTTGTAAGGACAGCATTGAAATGTAATGTATACAAAGGGGTCTACCAAATCAGATATATGAATAATTACACACACACAGGTTTGTATCCCCTCCGATGCCCAATATTCTCCCCCGCCTGTGTCGTCAGAGGCAACAGGGACATAAATCTGCACCCAATGGGGAAGAGAGAAGTGTTTATATTTCACAACATTAAAAGTGTGTCAAAACTGGTAGATAGGTACAGATGGAAAATATATGTAAACCTTTCCATGTAACAAAAGAGCATGGCCCCAAACCCGCCGGCCAATGACACTACTTATTTCATTAAAAGTGCCAAAAGTGAGAAGGTGGGGCCAAACACTACTTTTTACAGAAAGTCAAGATTTGCATGCAAATTCAGCAGCTTACATTTGTGAATCTACAAATTTGTTATAACATGACGATAATCTAGTCTAAACGTAGCCATTGCTTTATCATGTTGTAATCTGTTCAGTTTAAGTTCTCCATGTTTGTGGCAGGTGTACTTTTTAAGAAAAAAAATAAATACATGAAAAAATGATTAAACACTTTGCATGTAAAGCAACGTATGGATTCAATTCATCTAAAGTCATAGTGTAAGTGGATTTTTTTTTTCCCTCCGACACATTGCCAGCACAATGCTTAGGAAGTCTGACAGAAACCTATTTAAGGTCATTTATTGCCTTAATAAGCACCTCTGTCCAACAGGCAGTTTTTGACAACAGTGATAAATTCCAAATTTATGTCAAACATAGCATATGTTTAACAGCTCATTTCTAAGCAGAAGCAGCAGGCTCCCCTATAAATCACAGCTCAGTTTGAAATGAAAGCAGATTATAGGGCTGGGGCTATTGAGAGAAATATAAATCAGGCGAGTTTAACTCTTAATGCAGCACAAATTAACTGGATAGGTGGGGAAAGTCAGCTGGCAAACGAAGCGCTAACTAGAAACCTTGCTAAGAACCCAATTGCTCCCATTTGGTTACCACTAAGAATACACTTTTTGCCCCTGAATTCAGCACCCTATAACCAGACCAAACCTGAATGGGTTTGCATTTTCAATAGCCGGACAGTTCTACCCCAAATCCCAAGCAACTGCCATGCAGAAAGAGGGTTGCAAAGGATAAAATAATGTTTTGGTTTTTTTTTAATAAAACAGTGCATTGAGCAAATCAAGCAGTACCCATTGGAACCAATTAAGTTTATTGTTAAGTAAGCTGTTGTAGCCTGACTTAAGGCAACGTGAAATCTAATGTGTGGGTTGCTGTATGTACTTTGCTTACAGCACTGTAAGCTAAATATGTCCATAACCTCTTTCAGAATGTAAGCTCATTGGGCATGGTTTTCATATATTAGCCCTAGTTCACAAAGCCTTCAGCTATTTTGAAGAGCAATGTGTAAAGTATAGTATGTCTGTTTTCAGCAATAGGAGCAGTGGTTCTTGGCTTTTAGTGTAAAAAAAACAAGAACCAGTGATCTCCAAGCTATCACTAGCAGTTACCTGAAACTTAACCCAAACCCTAAAGGCAAAACCCTTAACTTATCCCATAAAGCAATAGCAAAACCCATAAACCAGAACTTTTAACCTAACCCATAAAGTAAAACTCTTCACCTAACTTGGAAAGCAAGACCCGTAACCTCACCCTTGAAGTACAGCACTTAACCCAACCCCTGAAGAAAAACCCTTAATCTAACCCTCAAGTTTATCACGCTTAGTCCTAACTCTTAAAAACACAACTCTTAAATTAAAACCCTAAAAAGTAATTTTGCACATAACATAATAATCTCTAAATGAAAACCTTTACTCCTATTCTGTGGAGAGACTGGAGCAAGCTAATCCAGGGGTCAAAATAGGCCCAAACCCCTGACAATAGCTGAGACCATGCAAAACAAGCATCAGACATATTGAAAGCAACCTTCATGCATCTACAGCAGGAAACCCTATACATTCATATATTTTCCAGAGTATGAGAATACATTTTTTCCCCTGCTCAAGTCACTGTGATGTCAGTAGTGGCTGCAGGATTTTCACTGAAGTGTCTCTCCCTCATGCAATTCTGGAAGGTTAGCAGCATTATGAGAGGCCAGACTATAAAAAGGCTCAGAGTGTAAGTATTTCCTTTCCTATAAAATATTCATTACCCCGTGTGTGAGCCAAGTAACTGAGACCTCAAACATTTCTAACTTTGTACTGCTGCAATAACAGGCTTTTATTGAATCCTTCTCCTTTTATTTATACCCTACTATAAATATAAGGTTATATGGACACTCGTGAACCCTTACACACACACGGATAATATATAAAACCTTTCTGTCCTTCTTTAAAGCACATGGATAAAAAGACCTGCTTTATTTCCGCACAAATAAGATAATTGCTTACTTGGCCCTCTTATTTTAACAAGGGGAGCAACAAATGTACGCTTTATGAATATAAAAACACAAAAAGGTACAGTGAATTCTCGCGAACAATCAGAAATTAGATTACAAAAGGCACACTAAGAAAAGTCTGTGAAGGTTCCATTCATGGCATAACTGTAAAGAATAAATCAAAGCAACTGGACATGCCGTATGTTTCTCGTAGACAGTTTGCTGGTCATCCGACTAGCTTTCTCAATTTAAAAATTGTGACTTGAGACTTTGTGAATTCTGAATTGAGAAAGCTAGTCAGATGACCAGTGAAATGTCTTCAAAAAATATAGCAAGTCCAGTTGCCTTATTTAAATTTTTAAAAAAGACATACTAAGAAAAGTTTAAAAAATGTTATTGGTTTGTTTAGGTTGCTTATATATATACACACACACATACATATATATAAACATTTAAAGTCAATATTTTTGTAATTTAAATGAACAAAAAAAGTACACAACACACAAGAAAAGTGCAAAAACTGGCAAATTTTCAGAGTACCCATAACAAATATGAATTTCTACCCATATAGGTACATCCTATGTCTTCCAGACTGGTGTGCTGGTGACCTGATTTTCTATATTATTTCATACGGCGTCATCCATTGGTCACTGCAGCACCCACCAAAGCAGCTTAAGCAAAATATAAAAGTCCGGCAATGGGATATTTCTAATCATACTCCTGCATGTCACAATTCATATGCTCTTTTTAGAGCGCACAATGATAGAGGTTGTCTATCAAATGTTTCAACAAAGCCAAAACAGACTATAATTAGGCAAAAAATGATTTCCAAAATGTTGTAACTCACAGTATCCAATCATAAATTACTTCTTAGTGACCGCAGTAAACTGAAATCTGATTGGCTGGAGTGCATTACAGAGATGTGTACATTTTCATTGCTCGTTGCTTAGCTTTGTCGACCATGCCACACAGCTGACACACTGTCCGTGCATTGCATCCAGCATCTAGAAGAACACAAATACCAAGTAATCTTCCCAAGCTGTTTGCGGTGTATAATCAAGGTGTATTTTAATACACCCAAGGATGCCGCCACAAATCAATAGACAAAAATCAATTCATCTTGGAGCAAAGTTTTATCAGGATCTACACACACAGTCCTCAGTATTTACTGCACAATAAGGTCACCTCAGCAGAGGGACACCCTGCAAACATCCCAAAAACCATCCGAAAATGTAAAGCGCGTTACCGGCAAAATAAGAAAGTGAACAATAACAGAGGGGAGACGGGCAGATATACAAGCTGGAGGAGAAAGCAATTACAGGGTAAGTAGCTGGCAGCTGGATTCCCAAAGCTTGCCAAGTTGGTTTAAACGTGATATAATGTACCTGTCAGATGCCACCTAACACCGTAGTCAACTACAGAGATCTTTTTAAACAGATTACACATTTGGAAACAGATACATATTACATACAAAACACAGATTAAACATGACATTGATATGCATGAAAAAAATCCCTAAATTTGTAACAAATAGAAAAGCAGTTGCCAACATTAAACGAAAGACGGCAGATACGTGTGAAAGACGGAAGATACTTTAAAGTGAACCTGTGATGTCGGAATACTTTATAAAGCAATATTCCAAAATTTTGCTGTGTGCACCTGTTTTTAAGAAATTAAGCTTATACTTATCTTTCACGGATACAACTACTCCTGATGCAATAAGAAATAATATGGCAGCACATAGCTGTAGTGTAATTTTCCCTCTGGCTTGCAAACTTGGCACAGGTTTTAATTTTGAATAAAACAAATTAGGTCAAGTATGATTCAAGGTGCATTTAGACACATTTTTTTACAAGATCACAACTGACTACATATCTGCCCCAGTGGAACTTACAGCAATAGACATGTCAGCAATAAAGCTAGTGACAGTCTCACTTAAAGATACCTGTAGGGCAGTGGATTGAAGAGGAGCTCCAGTCTAACACACAAATTACCTTATCATTACCTTATCTAATTTAGCTTCAGGTGTCACATGTCCATCTTCCGTCTTCTCACAATGGCAATGGATCAGCATCATTACATTGAACTGCAACTTTGCAACCATAATACATTTTATTCTCTTCATTTTATGAATGTAAAATATTCTAAATTTTTACATACTCTAATGTAATTAAATTGTATGTATACAGAATTAGTTCTTTCTTCTGTTTGGTAATTAAATTGTAGCACCTTGGTGGCATGTACCCTCTTGCCTGGAACTCCAACCTGTGCCCCGTACACGGGCTCAATTCTAAAAGCTAAAAACACAGGATAAAGACCTCTTTTTCAAAAAAGTGTAAGTTATTTTGAGCCAAGTCCAATCAAATGTAAAAGTTACAGTCATATGGCTGAAAAGCTTCCCAAATTAAGCCAAATGTCACTAAATGGACTGTTAAATCAACTAAGGGACAATTAAAATTTGACATTTCAAACCATTCTTTAATACTTTTACAGAAGCCACAGAACAGGTGACTGCCTACCATATTAACATGGTCACTGGCTCATTAGTCAAAGCAAGCATAAGCTTTGCAACGCAAGATCTGTTTGAGAAAAAATAAGCACCTAAAATAGATATAAAATTTAATTATATTACTTTTAATTGCTTAACAGATCAATAGATAGTGGAGTGGCAAAATAGCACAGGCGATAAATGCAGTCATAAGCATTGCTTGCCTAGTGCTACAGGTAGTAGTAGTTTGCAAGCTCCACGGCTCGCATTAAGTTAAATGGTACTAGCTGCACACAGCAGGGAATTCAATTATTAGCATACTGTAATCATTTGTATTCTTTTCTGCCTGGACGGGGAGGATCTGCAAACCCCTGATACATTTCCACCCTTCATGAAAACTCATCTCTTATACCCAGCGGCCATTCTTGTGTCTATAATTAATCCTTTAGTGTGTGGGGTGGTTAGAATTGTGATTCTGTCAACCGGTAATCGTTAGATACAAAAGAAAAAAAAACAACAAATCGCTGCTCCCCTCCTCCAGCTTGGTGACGGTCAAATGTGATAAATCTATGCTAAATGAGCTGGGAGATTAATGGTGACCACCTACCAAAAAGCCTACATCTATTTTAAAGCAAATCTATGAATTTTTCTATAAGCTCACGCTAATAATTCTGTGTAGCGCCAATAAATTTATTCTCCAGAGCATTATAGGAGCACATTATTCCATTCACGTCAATGCCTGTCCATCAAGAAGCTTACAAGCTAATGCCCCCACAACATTAATATACACCTGCTCACACAAAACGAAGCAAAAAAGGAACACCTAGTTGTTGGACTGTGTGAGCAAACTAGAGCGCTGCGAGTTTCCATCTTTCCTGGACAGGAAGGACATGCAAACTTCAGGCAGACAGCACCTTGGTGATAACCAAATCTATGACCCTAGAACTGCAAGAGGGACGCTTAGCATTTAGGCTGGGTTTACATGGCTGCAGTGCAGTAATGTGTCAAAAAATGTGTCTTTCTTGCTCTAGTGCCCTGCAACGCTATTAATTCTTAAAGGCACTCCAATGTACCCTGCAAAACAGGTGTGTTACAATGCACGGCAACACTACCCTGCTTTGCCAACAAATTCAAGCACTTTTTCTGGTGCGTTCGGCAGTTCATTCACATTAATACATTGTCTTTACACATCACCTGTTAAAACACACACGAAAAAAATACATGCTATTGCACCACCAGTGTGAACACAGCCATATTCACCGTATAAACCTCCATTGAAAAAAAAAAGTCTGTCACAGGTTAACAAAGATCAGTGCGATTTGCAGCAGATCAAAATGGCTTTATGCTTTAAAATTCTCATTGGCCCAGAACCGTCTTTAAGGCGTGGCAAAAGGGGCACTTGGCCGGGGCCCAATCATTGTTGTGGGGCCCTGTACCCCATAAACTAGCGCTAGTGAAACGTTTCTGGACCAGCCGTCTAGTGTGCACTTCCGTTTTGACGCTAGAGGGCAGCAGCTTCCTGTCCCTATGTGCAGCAAAGATCTCTGCAGCCCGGGATATCACCTCCCACTCAGCAGAAGAGGAAGATCGATTTTGCTCACACTGCTTCATGGTCCTGCCCTCCTTCCTCCATGGCTGCAGTCTCATTCTCCCCATGTCCACGGTGAGTGCACATGGCTGCTGGGTTGGGCTTCTATCTGGGTGGGGGGAAGAAAGGGGATGGGGGTGGTCTGGTTAGGTGTGGCACTGCTGGGCTATGATGTAATGCTGTATAAAAAATAATAATGACACATGAGCATGTCCCCCTGGTGTTATAATAATAATAATGACACTGGGGGGACATAATAATAATAATAATAATGATGATACAAGGGGATATAATGACAGAGGGGATATAATAATAATGACATGGGGGGTGGGGGGGGAAGACATAATGATAATGGCTCCAGGGAACATAATAATGATAATGACACCAGGGGATATAATACATGATAATAATAATGACTACAGTGGACATAATAATAATAATGACATGGGGGAGGGACATTGCTATTCTATGCAGTGGAAGTGGTAGGTAGTGAATTATCCACACATTTACCATGAAAGTAGAATTATGGGGAGAGTGAAATGCGCACTTCCCCCTAGTTACTGAAGCTGCCACAGGTTGGCTCTCTTGATTGAGAACTGAGCGATCACATACCGCTGATCACGCAGTTCCTGCACTCACTCTCTCTGCAGAGAGTGGTGAATGTCAGTCACGGCTCCTCGCAGGAATACCCCCCCTCCGCTCTCTGATGCTCCAACGCTGACTGGAGGGATGGATGGGGCGGACACAACCTCTGGAGAGGTAGAGTCAGCTGTCAATCAGGCGGTGGGGTGGATCTGGACAATATTTTTTGGATCCATCCCAGTTACAGCGTGGCTCGGCTCTGTCAGCATATAGCGGGCAATATAGCATGGGGGGCATGGTGGGGGGGCCCAAGGAAATGTTTGCCCGGGGTCCAATCAATATTAAAAGACGCCCCTGCATTGGCCTAACAGAATACAGATCTGTAGTATATTTTAAATGCATTTATTCTGGTCCATTCTATTAGAGACTAAGTTAACCTTTCTGACCATGTTTTATGTTGCACCCATATTCGGGGTGTAACATGAAAGATGGTCAAATCGCAAGCCCTCACTCCCAGGCCATACATCTTACCCCTCTACCCACACACATATTACACACTCACTTACCTGAACTGCAGCAGTTCCTCTCCCCGTGAGCTGCTGTGCGTGGCTCCACCCACATAACCGCATCTTACATTCACAGATTCTTTGACAGCTCTGTGAATGGAAAAGCTGCAAATCTTATCAGCCACCAGAGCAAAATAATTTGTAGTTCTCAATGTAATGCAAGTGTGATGATGTCACGACAGTCCATTCATTCTTCCTCCCATCCTTGTTACTGAATGGCCATACCTTGGTACAGAAAAGGGATTGGAGGAGAATTTGCAGGAGCCAGATCATTGCACCCACGTTCTACTGATCACAGTTGCAATGCTTTAGTCAGTACAATGCAAAAAAATAATAATAATAATAATAATAATAATACGCAATTTGTTCCTTTTATAAAGATGTGTACATGAATTTATTTATTTTTTTAAAAGGTGGACTATGCAGTTAAATCTTCAACTCTAAAAGGAGAAAGTTCCATAGGGTTGACAAATTCTAACACTACTTTATACTTGCACACTGCAGGTCAGTGTTCAAAAAGGGAGTACTCAAATAGTAAAATTACTACGATGTTAGTTATAAATCAGGACTCCAGGCAAGCAGCAAAGCACGCAGCCGAATAACATATGTGGGAAATGCTGGTAATCCTGAAAAGATTTGCAGTTCTGTTTAGTTTTGTGATCTTTGCACCCCTGCTAAACCACATGCTCAGATCCTTAACCACTAGTGCAGCAACAGTATAGCTTGGTCAAGAAAAACGGCTTCAACATCTAGATTGGACAAAGGAGCAGCAGCAGAGTGACTACTCCTTTCAGTATGCTCCCCGTTAGCGTATTTGTACTGCAGTAGTAATGCTCACCTAAAAACAGTGCGACTTTGCAAAGTCAGAAGGGACACTCAATTTATTATAATGTTTTATGAATTCATGGCACTTAGGATTCTGCAGTGTCTAACATGTGCTGCTGAGGGGGCTGTAGCTTGTCATATGATTCTCTGCTGTTAAACTTCCTTTCCCCAGTCTCTCCAAGAGGCTAAATGCAGCTTACGTTGGGCAAGCCTGGAACGCTTGGCCTGGATATTCCCACGTATCAGCCTGTGGATATCCCAGAACATCAGACTACTAGTAACTAGAGGATTTCAACCAATAGATGGGTAGCTAAAGTGCATGAGACCTAATATGTATTTGAGGTTTAAAGTGACACAAAACTCAAGAGCTAAAACAAAAGTTTAACTTTGTGTACAACTTAGCTGTAGATCCTCAAATCTTTGGATTCATGTTGACACTATCCTTTCTTCTAGAGGGTGACTACTTTTGTTCCTCATGGTCCCTGTGTGTCCACTTTAATTGTCTTCGCCATTAAGTGTACCTTAAAGAAAAATATAGGTTTACTGCAAGTTGAAACCTTTACATGGTGAGGATTGTTAGGCATTAGAAGTTTTATGCTCAGCTATATCAAATAGCTTTACATTTTCTGTTGTGAAAACAGAATCTTAGTTTCCATATTCCATATACTCTTTCCCACAAGATCAAGGCTGTGTACATATTCAAGTTGTCTTTATAGTAAAGCTGACATTTATTTAATTAAGGTGCAACAGGACTCTAAGTCAGCGGAACATGAAACAGTCACTGCACAAGCACTCCACAAAGCCACAACGGAGCAATGCAAAGTCACTTATAAAAGGTTGGGTGTTTTTTTTCTTTTCTTTTTTTAAAGAGAAGAAAAACAACGTCTGCAGGAGTTGTTTCCCATAGTGACCATATTTCTTGCTTTATTTTCTTGAATAAAAGGCTAAAACCTGACTGGTCACTGGACAATAACTCTGCCCTAGTTCTATTTTATTTTTCCTCTAGGTTTTATGGAGAGCCCCCATAGGTGTCCAAATGAAACCTTGCAACAACGACTCTGCAGCAAGAGGCCTTGTAGTTTTTACCTTGAGTTTCCTGGAATGGCAGTGTGATAAGCCTGCTTGTGATAGCCTAATTCAGCAATAAATCACCCCTCGTTTCACACCCTGCCAAGCTGAAGGGAGCCCTATTAAAAAGCAAAGATGTGCTGCAGACACCAATGTTCAAAGGCTAGATCAGTTTTAAGACTGATCATCAAAGTATTTCAAGGGAGTTAGTCCAGTGGCGTAACAACCGGGGGGCGCCTGCCCCAGGCGCAGGACTGAGGGGGGGCGCCGTGATCTGAGTTAGTCAGTGGTACAGATCCAGGTCCGGACACAATACCTTTAGAAAGCCTGTAGAGTTCTTAACTGGTGAGTGGAATGTTGAGCTTAAATTAATCTCAAAGAACAAAATATGGGAGCCACCACTCCTGGCATTTATTTTCAAGGAATAGAATCCAGCACCGTCATCTACATCATGGCTTTACTGGCTATTGAATCAGTGACTCTAATGAAGTAGGAAGCCACAATTTCACTTGCTGCATAGTTATTTTAGGTTATATCTGGTTATCCATAAGTAGTAAGAGCCACAGGAAATCATACGGCCCCTGAGATCTGCACTATGAGAGATCTTGGCGCAATTCAAGGCTAGGGAGGAGAGTGATTGATTACATCAAACACTCCAATAGATCAGGAAGTCTGAGTTGTCATCTCAGTTTGGAATTCTCAAAGCCAACTTGAAAATCAACAAAACAGAATAAGCAGGGGTTGGTTCTTTAAAACAGAAAAAAAATTGCATTATTTTACAAAGATGAACTGGCATTGTCAATTAAACTGCAAGAACACCGTCTCAAATCAAGGTCCTCTTTAATGGTCACTTGGTTCAAATCTTTAATGTACATGTTAAACACTGCATGGATAAATTATAGAACAGTACCTGTGCGGATATGGGACTATTTAAACACTAAAACGTGATAATGTACCACGGTCAGTACTTTATCACATCCAATCAGATGCTGCTGTCAGATCAGTGAAACATTAATATATGGTGATGGGATGAGCTATGGGATGCTGCATGTAGCACATTTCTCCTTGTATTATTTATACAGAAATGTATTGTGGTATTTCTCCAGCAACATTTTTTTCTTAAAGCTCAACTTTCAGTGAATGCAAAAAAACACAATAATTTTGTATGCATCTATGACTTTATAACACTAAGACATTATATTGTCAGCATTTTGTTTTCCAAGTAGACAATGTAAAAAGAAAAAGGTGATGAGACTATTGTGAAATGAGGTAAAAGGAAACATTTGTAAGTCAATATAAAAAATGCCAGGTTTATTAATTGCTACAAAGAGTAATAGCCATGTGAAAACTACAGAAACCCATAAAGTAACAAACAACCTTTTTTTAGCTTTCTGCACAATCACCAAAATTAGAATTCTGATAGATAGCATGGGAGTAGGCACTTTTACTCTATTCTGTAGGCTTGTGTTGTATATTGACAGGATTCAAATATAACTAGTCAATCTGACTTTCAGCCATACCCGAGGGCTTTTACATTGCTGAGAATTCCTGGAAATTAGGGATGTTCGGGATAGAGTACCAATATTTTGCTTTCAGTGCTCACCGATACAGAGTACCAATACCGGCGCTTCCACTGGCATGGAGTCTGTTTCCCTTCCAATCAGCATGGAGCCGGCTTCCCGGCCAACCAGGAAGCCGGGTCATTAGTCGCCGCCCAGCTTACGGATCGCACAGGAAGCTGGTTCCATCTTCCCCTACGACACTCGAAGTTCTGGTATCGGGGCATTTGGGTATGTACAAGTACTTGCCCAAATACTTGGTATCAGCAATAATACTAGTATCGGTGCATCCCTACTGGTAATTTAAAACCAAAATACTGGATTTGGTGCACTTATCATAGAAAAGTGTTTAATGCTAATCTGCTTCTTGAACTATTCAGTACTATGAGAACATGTCATTTGAAACACATCATCCATTTTGTTAAAGGAGAACTATGGGGTTAAGGCTTTTCCCCATAGTTCTCCTTAGGGTAACGGGAGGACACAAACTAGCGTCCTCCCGTCAACCTAGGCTCAGTATACCGCAAGCTGTATACTGAGACGCCGCAGTATACCGCGACTGAGACGCCGCATCTGAAGCGGATCCCGACAATTATGCCGGGTTCCACCCAGCTGCGTGACTGACAGCTGGCTCTGCCTATCTAGAGGCAGAGCCAGCTGTACCCGCCCCCTACCCCGTCTGTTCCGCCAGTCAGCACTGGCGGATCGGAGCAGGGAGGAGGGAATCCAGCCCCTCCCCTGTCACGGCAGAGAGCCGTGACAGGATCGAGAGGTAAGCGCCGGTATGTGTTCGCTCACCTCCCGATCTGCTGAATCGACCTGCGACAGTCTCATTGTCACAGCTCGGCTAGAAAGCACTCACCTCATAGTTCTCCTTTAAAGCAAGCCTAAGGCCTGGTGCACACCTGAGCGTTTTACAGCGCGTTCCTACGCTCTGTAAAACGCTCAACATGTGAAAACAAATGATTGCCTATGGGCATGGTTCCCACCTGAGCGTTTTACAGCGCGTAGGAACGCGCTGCAAAACGCCCTACGCCCAAAGAAGTAAAGGAGCTTCTTTGGGGCATATTTGCCGCGCGTATCCATTGGGATACAGCCAGGTAGCCCTCAGAAACGCGCATTCGTAGCGTGTTTTTACCGCAAATCGTGGTAAAAACCTGCGGCACGAAAGGCGTGACAAACGCGCATATTCGATACGCCTAGGTCTGAACCCTGCCTAAATTTGAACCTTTAATTTTTTGTTATCTTGTCTCACTATTGCTTAACAGAAAGCGACACTTTGACCTCCTTAACCTTTTAGCAGGTTAAATCTTCCTATGGGTATCTTGGCACTCCAGCTGTTGTAGAAATACAACTCTCATGAGGCACTGCAAGACTGACAGCCTAAGTTATGACTCAGAGGCAGAAACATTATGGGATTTGTAACTTCACCACAGCCATAGTGCAGGAGGTTGCTCACCCCTGCTGTAGGCTCAGGCATCCCGGTCAATATGGGACAAACCCATGGTACACTTAGTAATAACATTCTTTAAGATTACATGGCACACATATAGCAATACACACAGGGATTAACAGAATAATAAAAAGCAAAGAATGATATGTCATGACCCATCCAATCAGTACATTTTAAAAAGGACAGCAGCCGGATTTCTGGTAGGATTCATGTGGGTTAGTGAAATTTTAACTTCGGAACCAAAGCGCAAATACGATTACCATCACATGAGCGACGCGATCACATCCAACCCCTCGCCAGCGACTGAACTGCTAAGAGTCAACTTAACTTTAAATATAGCATCTCTCCCACGTTGCTCAAACCAGCGGAGCAACACTCTGGTGCTGCTTCTTTGCAGTGTTGCGGCTAGCAACAGACCATATTTTATAGGGAAGCTGGCAGTTGCACAGGACAAAAAGGTGATGGTGCTGTTCCACTGTACAGTAAGCATGTTTTAATACAGAAAAAGAACCAGAAAATATTGGTGTCACCTGCCTGGCTGTGCAGTGTGGCAGAAGTGACTAAACCATAGGATTAACGAAACAGAATTACAAACCCCACTGGCTGTAACACAGTAAACCTGTATTTCAAGTGTATATTAAACTATACATTCTATATAGTTCTACTGTAATACCGTCCTAAAATCTAAAAATGGCTTGGAATGCATGCCTACTCGCTTTGTAAAGCATATTTTAAAAGGTGATTAATATACTCGTGTACAAATTGTCTTTTCAGTATTTTGTGAGCTCTGGGAAAGTATTGTAGCTGTTATAGCAAAGAGGTTCCAATGTCTCTTCTACTGATCGTCAGGAGGTTAAAGAAATGCTCCAATTAGTCTCATTTTTTGAAGCAGCTTAACAGTTAACATTGCTGATTGAGAGAACACTGCAGTTATTGGTTTAAACCAGTTCCTTTCACTTACGCACCAGCAGAGAAAAACAATTTTATCAGCAACATCCCCCTAATTACATGAGCTGGCTTTCAGCTGAAATACTGGGGTTTTACACCAATGCTCAGTATCATGTGGACTTATTCTCAGCATCTGCATAAATTGGGATCACAATAAACAAGGGAAGCACACTCGCTTTACGTAGGAAAACATGAAGGGGGGGGGGGGGGAAATGTATACATATCATACACCTATACTGGTAACAGGTGGTAAGAAAATAAGCAAAGTGGAAAAAAAGATATCAGTACAGTAAACGAATGCCCAAACACAACAAATATTACCCTGTTGGTTAATGTGGACAACAGACTGTTCTGCTTTAATACCCTGTCATACAGGAGATCCAGTATATGCAAAGATATTTATCTCTAGGCATCTCTCATAGTAACCCATGTACATAATCAAGTGCCAGAATGGATGAATGGGTAATAGAAGGGCACAGGTACATGGCTCAATTTACCAAATCTGACCCAGGCCTAAGAATAGACATTGACCCGCTTTAAGCAGGACTATGGCTGAAAGGGGAAGCTGCACTTTTCCCAGCTTCTTCTTCATGATTGCGAGCACAAACAAGAGCCTGCTTTGTTGAATTGAGCCAAAACAATGGGCATTTGTCTTCTAGGTACTGCTGGGAGATCAAGAAGTGACATAGGCTTCTTCCAGAACATTCAATGTAAAACTGCGATGAGCAAGCCTTTCAAAATTCCATCTATGATTCCACACATGAACTGAAGAAAGCAGAAGCAAACGTAAACTCACGCAGGTCCATTCAGTTACCTCTACAAAATATAGTAAAAATATATCAAGTGAAAAGGTATATATAATACACCTCAAACGTTTTTGGCACAGACGAAGTTTGGAGAAGCACTGGACTCAAAATTTAAAAGGCAACTGTGGCATCCTGAAGTGTCGTTCTCCCCAAAAGGGATATTCAGTCATAGGTGGATTCTGGTGGGATGAGTTTGTCTGACTTTTTATGTATGTTGGACAATCTTATATTGATCTTTACCAGTCATAATCTGATTCAGTTCTTGACCACCTGTTTTGGTGGTTCCTACCCACCTGTGCAAATTTCTAAAACCACCCATGTAATTTTACATATAAAATAAAGAATTCAGCATGTGTAGACCCAGGGACTTGCCAGAGAGATATACAAAGCTTACAGGTTGTTACCTTCATAGTTTTACAGGCTCCTCTCCTTGCTTTTTCTGAATTTACTGCACACTGAACTTCTCACAATGTGCATTAGAAGCTGTATTAAGTGAGAGAGCCCGTCATTTCCTGGCTGGACCAACATAATCAATCAATCTCTTTCCTCCCAGTTCCGACTGTCCTTGGCTCACCCCTTTCATTTCAGTTCAATCAATCATGGAGGCTCAGCATCATATGTGGGTATTACTTAGGGCAGTCTTGATGCAAATGCAGCCTTCCTAGGGGTGCCCACTACTCAAGAATGATATTGGCTCAACAAAGAATTTAGATATTTGCATTACTTGTCCTA
Source organism: Nanorana parkeri (assembly GCF_000935625.1). Taxonomy (NCBI): domain Eukaryota; kingdom Metazoa; phylum Chordata; class Amphibia; order Anura; family Dicroglossidae; genus Nanorana; species Nanorana parkeri. The sequence continues at coordinate 245,256 of NW_017308129.1, read as the reverse complement.
AGGACCATTCTACTGCATATATCAGGGATGAGGGCTCTTCAGAGGAGTACTGAGGCAGGGCGACAATGTTTTTAGGAAGCTATGTACAGCACCCTGCAGACCTCTGCCACCGTAAGAGACCAAGGAAGGCAAGATTAAACCCAAAAATGTATGAAAAAATCATCATTGGCTGGCTTACCCTTTCAATGGTAAATTCCATGCAAACCCCAAATCCCTATATGACTGGTAAAACAAGATAGGTCTTCACATCTCATACATCACTTTCAAACCGCAGTGGGATTACCAAATCGCAATGTTTGCATTTCTCAGCAGACTAAAGGCCAGTCCTACAAAGATAACAGGGCATGATAAAGCAAATTCTGTGAGGAACAAGGGAGCTGCGAGACGCAGGTAATCAGTCTCACAGTCACATTACATTTTTATGTAAATCCCAGAGTAATACAACTAAAAAGGCAGAAGGCTAAATCATATAAAACAGATATTTCACCCAGGGTGAACTATGCACAAACTGCAGATTCGTTTGCATTAGTATTATGAACTATGCACAAACTGCAGATTAATTTGCATTAGTATTATAAAAAATATTGGCATCACTTTGCAGAATTTGATTAAAAAAAAGAGAAAATGACACACCTGCTCTGACTCGCGTACCCTCATTACTAGAAATCCATTCCCATAATGAGAAAGAGAAAGCACTCAGTAATACAACAGATTCAGAACGGTGTGTCATAGGTTTCAGATGTATACTAAGCAGCTTGTGGAACGTAAAAGACATACGACAAAGTCCAAATCGCAGCAAAAATACCCATGAAACTAAGAGAGCCTACAAAGTTCTCAGAGTTAATAAAAGCATTTCATGCTGGTGTGTATATAGCCTCCCAGAGCATATTTCAGGTCTCTCGACAGGGTCACACGTGGAAAAACCAGTAGGAGGCTTACAAAACGAAACCACGTTTGACACCTTTGCTACCTGGAAATATGCAGAACCATCCAAAAACCATCAGCAGTCTACTAGCAAATCTCATGCTCTAATGAGAGAAGCTGAGAACAGATCTAAGTAGACAATAAAACTAAAAATTACAACTAGCACCTATTTATTTATTTTTACTTTTCTTTTGTGGTTAGTGGAAGAACATGCTCCTAGCTTCCTTAAAGTATCTGTAAAGTCTTGAAATGGAATTGAACAATATACACAACATTTCTAAGATACTAATTGTTCAAATTGTGCTTTAAAAATGCCTCTAAATACAGTTTTCTGAAGGTTTAATTCACGGTCACATGACCATGTCCCCCTCTCTCAAACCAGTTCCATAGGATGGAGGTGGAGACGCACTCCGCCATGGTTACTCTGCCCCTCTGCAGGACCCAGCTGTATTGACAGGGATATTCCCTTCAGGAGCAGCTGTCAACCTACAGCTAGGGGCGTGCTGAGAGTCATGACTACCTACCACAGGTAGACTACTATAATGTACAGAACGCCGTTCCTGTACACTGATGCAGGCAAAGCCCTGGATGGCATGGCATGAACCAGAAAGTGATTTTTGTTGTTGTGATGATCAAGTATGCCAAGACGGCTGGCAGGATCATGAGGAAAGTCAAGCTTACTGGGGGGAAAAAAAAAAAAAGCAAGGGCACCCATTGTAGACTTCACTGCAGATTGACAGCCGGTATACATACAGTATACAGGAGCATTTTTTCCTAGCTGCCAGAGGATTTGTTGTTCTGTCCATTTAGTATCGGTATGTCCATCTAGCCCCGAGATTTACACAAGTCTGTGAGACTGCACAGTCAGGTTAATGACCAGACTTCTCTACTGAAGTCAAGCAATACAGCTTTGGTCACCTCTCTACCCGAGCCTTTGATTGGACAGTGATGGTGCATGTAATATTTTTGATTTGGTAACTATATACCGGTAGATACAGTATATTAAGTTGTGTTTTTTTAATAGTATTTTAGCCTTAAAAAGTACCTACTGGAACCCACACCGAATTCCATTCTTGTCAATTTTATTCAAAATGTATTTTAATTCCGAGCATGTATGGACATATCAGGACTCAGGGCCACTAAATCCCCAGCCAACAAATAATTTGCATGAAACCCCTGCTTTGCCGAGGAATATGACATGGCACATCTCAAAAGCCATAGCTTAAGTTCATCTGGCAATCTAAGTCATGGCATTTCATCTTGGTTATTTTGGGTAAACCAATTATGCTGCTATCTTTACTCGGAGATAAAAGTATAGGCCTATAACAATTTAAAAGAGCATCCCAAATGACTGTGCAAACTATTAATTAATGTATCACACTGTCTCCACTGTACGTCAGCATGTGAAGACTTGGCATTCCAGAGGCAGGAAATTCAAGATTAACCCATCTTGTGCCAGCCAAACAGAAGAGTACCATTTAGCAGCTCCATCACATGACTTTAATGATTAGATGATAAACAGGCGAAGGTGATCACAGAGGTCTGTACATCAAAAGCTTAGTCACATACATCCTTTCCTTCAGCCTATATGGTTCACGAGCAGAACATTAAAATGTGTCACCTTCACAGTGAACTTTGCACTCTGTTAGCACAACTATTTATCTATTCTTTGGGCATTTAGCATGCAATAAAACAGTGTCCCAGATGTAAAAGAGAAAAAAATGGTTTCAGTTTACCAGTTAATGAATGCTAGCACACTAAATGCTTTTGGTCTTCAGAAGAGGTTCTGCTCTTGTTTTCCTAGTTTCCCCTACCTGTTGCTGCCATTATATTGGTGATGAACCCCGACTACTGGATTCCACATCTATTTTATTTAATTATTTATATAGAATGCAGCAAGACTTGTTTTTCTGCCTTATTAATGGCCTTTGTATAGGAAACAAAAATTTTAGTTTAAAAGAACTGTGGGACAGGGGCTTTGTGTTTAACATTTATGGCTTGCAGCACTGGGAATGTCATTGGTTTAAATCTCAGCCAGGACACTATATGCATGGAGTTTGCATGTTCCTCATTTGCTTGCCTGAGTTTGCCACGGATACTCCAGTTTCCTCCCACACTCCAAAAACACGCTGGTAGATTAATTGGCTATTGTCCAAATTGGCCCTAGTATGTGTGTGCAGACCCTTAATTAGCCTTAAGCTGGCCATACACCTATAGATTATCTGCAGATGGTGTATGGTCAGATGGAAAAAGTGCAACAGATTCCTCCAACTACGCTAAACTGTGGATGGAGGAATCTCCTGCTGGGCCAAGCTTCAGTACCTTGCTTTTCGGACCTGCTGGCTGTTAAAATACGTGAACAATCTGATTAGATGTGGCAATGTTCAGGTATTTTGAGAGCCAGCTGGGCCGACTAGCAAGATTCTGAAGCTTGGTCCAGCGGGAGATTACTCCATCCACACAGTTTAGCGTAGATGGAGGAATCTGGTGCACTTTTTCCACCTGACCATAGAACATCTGCAGATAATCTATAGGTGTATGGCCAGCTTAAGTATGCGAGAGTTGGTCTCAAAATCCAAACTATATCTGCCAATGGCAGACCCTGGTAACATTCCATTGAGGGGTTTATGCAGCTCCGGGAGGGAGCCATAGAACAGTAAGTGCACCAAATAGTGCAATGTGGTAATTGCAGAAGGAATAGCTTCATATTATATTCAAGATAATTTAGTTGGGAAGGGAAGGTTCTAGAGAAGAGCGAAAAAAGGCACAAACCTTCAACTGAAAACACAACATTTCTAGAATACAATAAACTCTTCTTCACCACAGGAAGTATATATCGTGCGCACCGCTCTTAACCTACTTTTCAGCTTTAGGTTTATTAAAACAATGAAGATGTTGTTTAAAGAGCAATTGACAACCATACACAATGGATTTCGCCAGTGGGTGCAAGCCACACACATCCTACAAAAAGGCAACCTATCAATATCTTTAGATGCTGCAATGATATCACCAGTTCCAAGTGAGTGGATAGTATTATTAACTATGATTTGTATTAATAATGATTTGAACAAACTGGTTGCTCAACAAGATGACATTTTAAATAACTGCAATGCATGCAGTCACAGTGCTGACTAAAAGGTCTAGTCCACCCAAACATGATATGTCATATATAGATGCACAGAGTCTTCTGCTGGCTACTTGTAGCAACTGGGGACATCTGTAGGGAGAGTCTTCTGCCATTGTTACTGCCCACCTAGGGGGTAGAGTAATGCATTCAACCTAAGTGTGTCCCCACTCCTCCCAATGCATTCTACAAAACGACTGTTCTTGGAAGAGTATTACCTCCTCATAGCCATGACTGGTGTGCAAACCTAAAAAGTCAAGTGCAGAGATCTCACCACTGGTGTCCAGAAAAAAATATTGTGACCCATTAGGTGGCTTGACCCTACAGCATCCACCAAAATATCAATCAATCAACCACATTCTCTGAACCTGTAGCTAATGTTCTGTGTGTTACATGCTCCTATACCAGATGCATACCTGAAATATGCTTGCTGAAGGAGGCATTTGTTCTCGTAGCTGATCTGCTAGATTTGTAACAGCTACTACTGACTGTCCCACATCAAGCACAACTTACATTTAAGATATTGTGCAGTAATTAAAATTTAGCAAAAGGGAGGGTTGCAGGTAAACACACATGCCAGAGTTTAAATCTTTAAAACTGTGTTTCAGTAACGTTCTTGAATAGAGATTTTTTTTTTCATATTTTTTTTTAGCCCTCTCGTCGTTTTTTGGGGGGGTTTTATTTAGGGTTAGAAGCCAAGACCACATACAGCAACACTAGTATGCATTAGCAAATATGCAATGATTTTCTGATTGATAGAGGAACTATATAAAATATTTTTTATCACACACAATGATACAGCAGTTCATAGCTTCTGTCCTTACATTCCAATGCTGGAAAGGGTCCTGGGGAATCAGCAAATGATTCTGTCTCGCCCCAGGAAAGTCAAGAGGTGCCTTGCAAATTACAGAGCTTTTAAATTATACTCTTAATGAACGCAAATAAAGCACAGTTAAAAGACAATTTGCTCTATAGGAGACAAATATTTAAACACAGCAGGTCAAAAAAAAGAGGAAAGTTTATTTAAAAACAAATCTCAGCACAAATTTACTTTAAAAAGGAAATGTGGATTAATAATATATCATACCAAACAATATCGTATTTGCAAAAACAAGTACACCACATTACCAAGCACACTGTGATAAAACAAAATATTTATTTTGTTCTGGTCACTGCTGAACTGATTTCACGTTTCTGTGATCTTCAACTAAAACCATTACGGTTTAAAATCACAATTTTTTTTTGCCTATACTTAAACATACACTCCATTCAAACTGCATAAGCTGAGGATACCTTCAGAGAAAATCCACATGCTGAAATAAAAGCATCTCAAGTTGTATGCAAACTTTGACCTTATAATAGCGGATCGTGGCATCACCCCTTCCCAAATACAGCGCCCCCTTGATGGGCAATCAGGCTGCCTTGTTTAAAATGCATTACCATCCAAATCTTGTTTTGTAATTTAGAATAGGAGCAAGGAAGGAATAGAAGGCAAAAGCAAAGACAGTGCTCAAGCTCAATAATGGTTCCTATCCACCAACAAGGTACAAACGCAAATAGGCACCTGGCTGATGATCCTAATGAAAGTTTATTATATCAAAAAGCCATACAAATCCAGATCAGACAAAATCTGACACGTTGCAACCTACATGCCTGTAGAGGCTGAAATACACCAGCAGCTGAGCGCCACCTTTTCCTTTTCGAAGGTCGGACTAGTTGGGATTTACTACTATCCAGGAGTCCATTATAGAGATTTTCCTCTCACTTACTGTGACAATGGTTTCATCAGACAATAAGGAACAAATCTACAACAGTAATATAGACAGAAAATGAATATTCGGACAGAGATCATGAACAGACAGAATACATGAACATTTTTAAATTAAACTTACATCACTTGCCTAGGTCTTAGCCCAATAATCAAAAGTGGTGCTACAATAGGTCATATTGCTGTCGAAAAAAAAACTTGGTGGTGGGTGGAGTTCTAGGACTATCCCACAAAACATCTAGTGCAAGACACAAGGCCCAAAATATTGTAGGTGTCCAATATTAAAACAAATCCAGAGTAGCGGAAAGGATGCTTTGGGAGCTGTAATACTCCACTAAAGTTAGGCCACTGCACAGGCTGTAATATACCGAGTATGATGCCAAGAAAGAAGCATTTGTGGATTTCAGCTGTCGATAAGCTACTAGATTTTTGATCAACCAGAGGGCTAAATGAAGAAAAAAAAAATGAAGATTCATCAATCCATGCTAAACATGGATGGATGAACGAATCTCCTGCTGCAGCTATTGTATTCCAACAGCCCGTGCCCACCTGTCAGAATACATGAACATGGACTGCAGCTGATTGAAATTTTTTAGTCCCCCTCATTCAACAAAAATCAAATTGAGTAATTTTTTCAAACTGGCAAGCCCACATGCTGTAGGAATGTTGGACTATTCCAGTGAATCCCACAAAATGCTAACGGTGTATGGCCAGCCTTATGCATAACAGCCAAAAAAGTACCAACCTCTATTCAACAATAGCAGCCCAATTATTTAAATCTTGGCAAGTTCCATTTAGGTTACAGCAAACCCACGAGTGCCCCAAGGAACGGCTCAGTCATAACCCAATGCAACCCCATTGATTTATCAGCTCTCCTCCTCCTCAGTGCTGCACCCTGCTCTGTATGTTCCAAGCAAAAAACACCGACAATGTGCGGTCATAAAGATCTACGGTTATAAAAAATAAAGTTGTACAGTGGTGTACAAGTGTTACCTTACAGACTGAATCCAGGAAAGCCTATCAATACACACGCGGCATTCTCCTATACAGTGCATCATCTGTGTAATCTCCAAAAAAGCTGCTTGTGACCCTGAACACAGGTGAAGCTCCCATACGTAGGCCCTGGCCTACCAAGAAGGTTAACCCAAGACACGCTAAAGCTTGTTGTGCAATTTTAAGAACCACTTTTATTTTAAAAGCTATCATGTGTAAACGCATTAGTGTTTTGAAATTGCATTCTAGAGTTAATTAAATGGACAGTCTTTTATCCATAAAAGAGAAAGAAAGCAATTAAAAGCTAAATGAAGAAAAACTGCCATAGCGTGCTGCCTAGCCGGGCCCGTGAAGATTTGTATTAGCCGAGAGGACAGGCAGGAATATCAATGGAGTTTGTGTCCAAATCTCTTTTATGATACCCTGGGTAACTGTAGCAGGAGAATGTGCCATCCTTCTGAGGCAGAGAAACGCTGATCACTGGAACAAAAGCCCCACCAGGGCACAGTTTGTAAGCAAACAAGGAAAAGACAAGAAATAATCATAAAAAAAAAAAAAAGGTGCTACAGTTTCCAACATGGATGCGACTGCGTGAATTGTGACACAAGAACACAAAAGGAGCAACAATAACAAAAAGCACACAAATCACACCTGGCAGTAATAACTTCAGCACATGGAAAGTAAGAGACAGACGTCGTAAATCAATTACGGACTACAGAATGATACAGCGAGACAGGCAGGGAAGAAAGAAGATACAAATGGACAAATATTCTCATAAGCAAAAACTGTAAAGCCCCAATTATGGACTCAATGCTTCCCCTTTAAGTGAACCCACCAGGAGCCCCACAGAGTGTACGTTATTTTTTTAATGCACTTACCTTTTTTTCAGGTGTCTTTTGGCTGGTCACATGATAGCTAGGGCCTCTTCCTCTCCCAATCTTCCCCAGTGGCAGAAGTCCTCAGAGGGCTGCACTGATCTGATAACATCAGCACCATACTCTGAGCCAATACCCTGTGGGGGGAGGGATTCATAAAAAACTGGAGCAGACAGAATCTGGAACAGTAGCCCATAGCAACTAGTTTGTCCAGTTAAGCTTTGAAAATGAAAGAACGAGAAGCAGATTGGTTGCCATGGGCAACTGCTTCTGCAGTTTTTTTTATCCTTCTGTGTCCCTATCTTTACACTTTTTTAGCAAAAGAGCTAGCAGAGAGATTATTATTATTATTTTTTACACGTTCGTACAGAACCACCATTCTATGCAGCAGAGAGCACTGCCCATCACCGACACTTTTCAAAGAGAAAGAAGAATGATACTCAACATGTGACTGGCCAGATTACAGTTGGATTTAGATATGCATCCTGTAAAAAAAATAAAGTATGGGGGGATGGAGGGGGCAGTAAAAGCTGAAATCAGGCTTTAAGATTCTTATGAACCATTTTAGAGAGGTATGGGTATGTAACAAGCGTAGGCATATAAACATAAGGCAAAACCTAAAACATCTGGACATTTGACACCAAAGCCTAAACAGTTGCCCATAAGCTGGCCACATATTATATCCTACTTAGCATTGATAAAACAAAGTACACAGATACAAAACTGTATAAGTGTGTAGACCTGCATGCTATTCTATTGGATGAAGTTGTATGATACAGTGATTGGAAACTTTTCACATGTTAAGCAGATTGTAAAGCTGATCATGTGTTACAAACCCTTCTTTCAATCAATTATCCTACATTTTGGAAAAAAAAAAAATTATATATTTTTTTGTTTTACTTTTCATTTTTGTAGTATTCATCCTAAACTAACAAAGTTGAACAATTAGATTGTAACGTGTGTGGCTATCTACAGTAGTGGAGGTTGAATCTTTACTCTCAAATTATTATATTAGATTACTAATGGTAAGAAAAGAAAAAAGAAAAAAAAAGAAGATCAAGTTTTGATAACTAGAGCCACACGTGGACCTTCCGTCTATAACAACTACATCATTTTTTCACATAAACCATGGAACTTGGTTGCCATGGACAACAGCATTTTTTTTCTAGAAGCATACACTGAAAAAGATAAGAAAGCAGACAGTGGATAAGGAAGTTGATAGCATATTACCAACAAAAGGAAATAAAGTCTACACAAGCATGCAATTAATGAACAGAATTGTTTCCAGTACTTGTACATTTTGTTCATTGCTGTATAATGCAGAGGAAAGGTTCAGCCAAGCAATCTATATAAATATGTACACGCACGCATAGTGAACGGAGTAGCAGGGAATTCCCGCAGCCTTGTTTGACCTTTTGTTGCTATTAAAATGCAGGTTTCCCCAGTTTGCTTGTACAAAACACTAATGCTCCAAAAAGGTCTTTGTGCTTGGCAAGCCTCCAAGAATCACATCATTATATAGAATGGGTAGGGAGAACTGTACTCTCATGTGGTTGCTCACACACACACACACACATACACACGCACTGTACATTCACAGATAATGGAGTATTTTATAAAGTGTATTTTTAAAGCTTAGTAAAACTTTTATACAACATCATCCACCAGATATACAAGACAAGCAAAATGACTAATAGGGAAAATAAAAGATAAAATACTTTTTATATATCCTATTTTATATCTATAATTCTAGATTATATAGCATTCTTCTTACCTACTTCAACAACTCAAATATATACTATTTCACTGCGAGAAATATTGTGTATAATAGTAGACTAAAATGAAGCACGGACAGATTCATTTCAGGAAGCTTTTGTATGGAAAAAATGTCCATGTAGCAAAAAAAGTTGCCGTTCTACAAAAATTGTAGTTTGTAACCAATGTATAAATTATTGGTCTCCAAGGCATTCGCCACATGAATTATTAGTCATTGCTTGCACTACGGGAGTAGTAGGGAAAGAAAGAACTCAGCCAAGGACAACAGACAATGAAAGGGTTAGCAGGCATTAGGGGAGGGCTGAAGGCTAAACCTTTTGTAGACTGAACAGAAAGGAATTTGGCCAGAGGTGAGAGGTCAGCGTTACCTCTCATCATGTTCCTTAAAATGAGCTGATAAGCAATGAAAACATCCTGTGTGCAGTTTATATGGCTCAAGGCTCCTGTCAACAGCACTCTACCCCTCTTCCACCTTTTTTCATTGTAAGTCTTATCCCCCAGTTGAAGAATGCACAAACAAGCCAAGGATATACCCATATACAACCTGACAAGTGTGGATTGTTAAGGGGACTTAAAATTGGGGAAGGGAGTGAGAACGAGATAAGGGTTTATTGGGTAAGCCAACACTTTACTCTCCACGCATGGCCCAGGTAACATGAATGATACAACTAAAAATGATAAGAAAACCTGCTGGAATATTATTCTTAGAATTATTCATAATTATAACATTTTCTGTAGATTATTTCAATTAGATGTTACAATCGGTGTAAGCCAGCAAAATTAATATAAGTCAAAGTTGGCAACAATAAAGAACATCTAAACCCAATCAATAAAATCTCGTACAAGCCTTTACATATAAATGTAAATTCAAGAGTGGTTTTCAGTCTTTTGAAAGCAGCTTTAATTAAAGAGACTACCTGGTGATTCTGCCTAGAGGTCCTTGCTCAGTCACCTCCCGCTATGCGTTGACAACTATCTTCCAGCAGCCATGCACATACACATTGTGCAGGCATGGGCCACCTTTGTCACCATTTTAAATGTGAAAGTCAAAAGTGGTTTGGAAAGCAGCTTGTATGAAAAGAATACCTGGTGATCCTGCCATGAAGGTCCTTGTTCAGACACTTCCTGCTATGGGTTGACAACTGTCTTCCAAATTGTGTTCCTGTTTTGTCACCCTGTCACATGCACCCCAGGTCACTATCAACAATACAGTCCAAAGCAATTACGTGTGTTCATTGCTGAAGGGCATGTAGACAGGAAGTAGTTGAAAAGGGTTGGAGGAGAGCAAGAGACCAGAGATGCAAAAAGGGAGACAAAATTTTTTTTTTTTAAATATATATACACATGTATGGAAAAAGAAAAAAACAGTGATTTTGTATGACATCTGGAACTTTAGCAAACAATGTCAACCATCAAGATTTAGATCCATTTTAAACCCCAAAAGCAGTCACGGATTGGTCTCTTCCGCAATATCTTCAGTTAGGTAACCATTTATGTAACTTTTACAAATACGTGGCCTGTATGGTTCTATTTTAGTTTCTACATACAAGCTGCTAAAAAGTTCCATCCTGTCTATTTAATCTAACGGCAAAAGCTGGTCACTTGTTAACCACATGCAATAAAATAATTTCTTAAAAGCTTCTGCGTATCACACAAACTCAAATTTGTTTCCTTCTCAAAGTCTTTCTCCATATCTTTAGGAAACATTTAAAGTACCAGATATAACCAGGTTTGGTATGTTCTGTTTACAAATACAACCATGTTTTACTTGCCGCATAGGAAAGCTTCAAGCACACAATTATGGCTGCAAAAGCAAGACAGACACAGAAATATCACAAAATCAGTCTAAAAACCGCAATTACCTTCAAATATTTTAACACAATAATGCGGTAACCAGTTTTTAAGTGTCAAAAGGTGGCAAATTGTTTAGTTTGCCTATTGCATCCTTGTCACAGAATTTGGTTTCACAGGGAAATAAAAAACACAGGAAGAATGTTCAAAAGTGTAAAAAGCAGAGGAAAAAAAGGAGCCATAAAATAAAAACGTTTTTTTGCACATACTCCATTTTGATATTTACAAATGTACGCAATAACAGAAATTAAAAATGTAAACAATGTATTCACAGCCATGTGAAATTTCTGACTTCACAGACTAACATATAAAGTCCATAAAAACTACACAGAATCATTATTCTGCCATTAAGTTTACAGCATGTGTAATCTGTGCTAGTAGTTAACACACGAATAGTTCAATTACTTTTTTCTTCTTTGCGGCCAAACTAGGACCACCAGTCTGAGCATCAACCCCGAGGCACATAAGGATTCTGTCTAGAGACGATTTCCAAGGCGATCGCCAAAAACAGAGCCAATTTAACAGGCAACACTTCGGAGAGGCCATCAGATCAGGTGACAGAGAAGCCGCATACGAGATCTGTTATTGGGTGTGAAACGACAGTCGTTGAAGTTCATTCATTCTTTTTTTTTTTACATATGGTGTCATAAAGTGTGATAATCTGAGCTTAGCCAGTAAAAGTGGTTAATAATTTTCAAGGCAGTGTTCTACATCATATTTTCATAAACTAAGGGGTTAATGGCACTTAGACATACGTTGCTCAGGAATCGGTCAGTCATCAGGTCGAGAGGAAATAGGGCTTCCTAGGGAGGCTGGTCTCGGCACGTGCCAGCATCCTTGTAGTACGCAGCAAGCGGTAGCCCAGCTGCCAGGGGTCCCACTGAGACAACCCTGGCCCCGTGCCCAGAAAATCATGTTAACCCCATTACAGCTGTAGCCACCATGCTAGCAAATAAAGGGGAGGGGGGGGGGGGGAAGAATAGTATATGGCCATATAAAATTCAATGAACAGGATGCAGTCTTAAAAGAAAGCTGATAATATTCAATACCACCGAGGTGTAAACAATCACCAGTTCATTATTGTAAAACAAAACTGTGTGTTACACACAGCAACGATAAAGAGCTTGTAGGCAATGCAAGCTTACCCTAAAGCACATGAAAGCTTGATGAGTACCATGTGGCGTCTACTCAAAAATCAGGAAACTTAAGTACAAAAAAAAAAAGTGGTGGTTAGTTATCTAGAAAAAGTTAAATGCGGCATTAAAGATCTATGTGTTGGTATTGAGGCGATAAGCCAAAGAGTAGTTTTGCTATGCGTGCCGATTTTACAAAGTATATTTAATTTGTATAACAAGCAAGCGCCGCTGTCTCAGCAGGGAGCATTCAATAAGAACTGGCCCCAGGGCATACAAAGTTCTCATTCACCAACTGGTCACCTGGTTTGTGCAGGGGAGAAAAATCTTAAACAGACTGGACATTTGTACAATGAAAGTGATGTCAGTTTTCAATTCACAGGTTTCTAAAGGAAGCAAAAAAAAACAAGAAGTTGAAATATCTATATTGTAAAGTGTGTTATGTTGTTTTCAACTAACAGTAGTTTTTATACTAAGCCCTCAGAAAGTAAAGCCTATTAAGCTTGTTCTAAGTCCTTACTCTTTGTCTCTTTTGTAAAAATGATAAGGCCATGAGAACCATTAGCGTATATGAGCATTATGAGAACAACATGACAAATATGTTTTCCTATAAAGAAGAGCAAACAAAAAACGTCTGTTGTCCATAGTGGCCGAATTATTATTTTAACCTTTTTGAATGTCCATTCCACCTAAAACTGAATGGGTACAAAATTAAGTCAGTCAACAGTTCATTTAAAGTGACACTAAACTCAGGAGTCAATCTTAAGAATGCATTCAAGTACCTGAACTATTAATAAAAAAAAAGTATCTTATTTGTGTATCACTCGGCTGTAGATGCTCAAATCATCTCTGAATTGGGGCCGACACTGTCCTTTCTTCTGGAGGGTAACTGTTTTTGTTCCCCATGGTCCCTGTGTGTGTTGTAGAGTAGCCACTGCTCCACGCTTGCTCCCGGGATAGACTACAATATCAATACAAATTAGCAAACTAAACATGATATTGTAGTCCATCATGGGAGCAAGCTTGGAGTGGTGGCTGCTTAACAACACACACAGGGAACAAAAGTAGCCACCCTCCACCCTTTTAGAGTAGTTAATAGTTTTGTACTTTGCCATCTGTCTCCCAACAAGATTTACTTTCACTTCCTGTCTTAAAGACACCACATCAAGCAGGAGGACATTTCTCTAAATTGAAGGAACATCCACCATTAGAGAGCTGCCACCAAAAAAAGGAGCCCCCCTTTATTCCTGTTTCAGTGACAACTGTAACAATTCAGATTTCCCTTCACATTCTGTCTTGGTGATAGTGACCACCAACATGTGCAAATGGACTACCCCATCCGAATTTTAGAATAAATGGGGGGGGGGGGGGTGGGGAGGTATCAAAACTGGAGCAGACAAAATCTGGATTCCATGGGCAACTGATCCAATCAGCTTCTCTTTCATTTTCAAATCAACAAACTGAAGAATGAAGCCGATTGGTTGCCATGCAGAGCTGCTCCAGATTTTCCCTCCAATGTTTTCCGTTAAACATGGTAATTGAAGCCAGGCCCTGCTGATACATTTTAAAACATTTCTAGAAGGATTTTATGGAATAAAAAGTGATCATGTAGTATATTTTGGGCTCTATATTCACTTTAAACTGTAAAACCATAAATTTGTGTTTTTACAGCATGCCATGACCAGTCATTTCACTAAATCAGAAAACCATAGACGGCAAAGGAGATGCGCTCATCCACACTAAAGAGCGTGGAAGGGGAAAATCGGGCAATTTTTAATTGTTTAGCCTGCAGGACTGAAGAAGAATCTTAACGCATATGGCCAGCTTAAGACATTAATAAAATGAAAGAAACCGTGCTTTTAGACTCCACAAAAGATAATAAAATTAGACTGACAATTATGACATAATTAAAAGATCACTTGACAGTCATTATGAATTGCGATTGTCCAAGATGTTAATTTTGCCAATAGACAAAGGCATATATTTATGCTGTAGGACTGTAGGCATATATTTAATGGTGGGCAGGCCATCCTCATGTCTCACAGTCTTGATGGGGGGTAGAAGATGGACAATCCTCCACAGCTGACATACTGTATCAGGGACAAGAGTTTGGCACAGCTCTGCACCTCTCCAAATGTTATTGCCTCCATAAATGGACCCAGGAAGGAAGAACAATTGAAATCAAAGCAGCCACGTATAAAGCCGACTCCAGAAGGGTTGTAAGATTACACACCTCCTGGATACATGCATCCAATGTGAAGGAGAATGGGCCGTCAGGTCAGTCTACTGACTGGCATTACAGGTCACCATTTGTCAGTCTAAAATACTGGACTGCAGACATGGAAGCACTAAGCATTACCAGAGAATTAAAGCTTTGAATGTAGGACAAAGGAAGCAACAAAATACACTATGGCATACTACACTATGGCACACTACACTATGGCACACTACACTATGGCACACTACACTATGGCACACTACACTATGGCACACTACACTATGGCACACTACACTATGGCACACTACAGTGTAAAACTATTACAGTATACAAAATGCAGTATTCCAAAAATATATCACAATTGAAAAAATTAATAATGCTTTGAAAAAAAAAGCTGCTAACAAATACAATGACAAAAGGATCAAACTATGATAAAGTAGATCTAAACCCAGTCACTAAAGTTTTTGGAGTAGTTGCTAATCTTTTTTAAATCTGCAGCTTAAATAAAAAATTAAAACAACAACTGGATACCCTGCTACGATGGTTCTTGTACAGGACAACTGTTTCCTAGTTTTACTCCTGGGTTGGCACCATGTCACATGCTACAAGCAGTCGTGCCAACGGCTGGTCCCAAGCAATGATGTGCAGTCAACACTGCATATGAACTGGTTGAAAGAGGCTGCAGGAGATCAGCAGCAGCAAGATGCAGAAATCGAAAGGAAAAAAAGTTATAAAACTGTATTTTATGTAATGATACACAGAGCTTTAATAAAATAAATGCCATCCAGTAAGCCCGTATTCACTAAGGAACGTTCACTCATGCAGTCATGTGCTGTTTGCTGCACGTCCCCATTGAGTTCAATGGGGCCTGAACGTGCAACAGATGTGCTAAAAAAGCTCAAATATCACATTGCGACATGCGTTTCATGTTTTTGGCTTCCACATTTTAAATTGTAGAAGATGAAGACTACATCACTATGTTGCCCTGATAAAGGGGCCCTGCGTGGCCCCGAAACGTTGGCTATATCATGTTTGTGCTACTACTGGAGTGCAAGTAATCATCTTCTACAAGTTTGATACACACGGTTGTATTATTTATTTATGGTATACACACTCCCCATACATACATGTTTATTAATTGGACAGAGGATGAATATCTATAGGAATACATTGGGGACTAAACAGGACAATTTCAATGCTTTGTGTATCAACATGCTTTTTATTTTATGCCACAAGACTGCACACTTTTTTTTTTATGTTTTAAAATAAATAAACATTACACTCTATGTTCTGCAAAGCACACAAAAGGTCTAGTTTTTAGCCTGTACTGGTACAATGATCTACCCTTCCCCCTTATGGGTATAAGAAAACACATATTTACAGTATTCAAAGCTTTGCAGACATACACAGGCGCTTCATTATGAGCCATGACAGGTTTAAAAAGCATGACTGATGCCTTTCAGTTTGGGTCACTTGTCATTGGTTAGTGACCATGTCCAAACTCACAATACCTGTATTAGAATTCTCCTAAAACCTCTCTAGGACCCAAAAATCCAAGGGGGAGGGGAGCCAGTAAAGGCAACACATTACCCTAAATAGACTCTACAATGCATTTAGGATTACGATATGAAAAGAAGAGATTAGCACTCAGTAATTTGGTAAAAAGAAAAGATACAGTTTGGGTCTGACTGTTACTAAGCAGTAAGGATGCAGTGCTAGGACAGGAGGGTACAATGATTTTCAAAATCTCTGCTAATTAAGCTTGCTATAGCCCAGGCGTAGATGTGTGGACATCTCGCCTGGGCACCATCGGTCCACATGCCGTGAAAGTTTAAAAACATCCGACTGGCACACAAAAGAAGGCAGTTTAAAATAGGGATTTCAATCGAATATCCGTTGTATAGATCATTATGTGTACGACTCATTGCTGCTTCAGAAAATCCAACATGCAGTAATGCTTTCTTTTAACGAGGTAATATTGCACAATGAACCATAATAAAATTATGAAATGTGACATTTTCACAAGACATGAAAACTAGAAATGACCAAGCGTTGAATGGACCTACTTGTTCTCACGAGATTAACAGCAACCTAGTTTTAAAATGAACCTGAAGACCATTTACTTCCAGTCACACATACAGTTGCAAGTCATTATTTTTTCTACTTTTGCCTTTTTAGATGTAAGAAGTGCAGATGCTTGCTGGCTGTGTACTGCCCGTCTCTGGGCTGGTTGACCCCAGCATGGGCATACACAAATACTACCCCGCCCCCTAACTGATACACTGATAGAATTGGCAACAATTGGCACCAAAAAGTTGATCACTACTCAATACTACCAATCGGCCCCTGAACAGGCATGTGTGGGCTAACCTAGAGACTCCCAGCCAACAAAGCTCAACAAAAAGAGTTGGATTTCTACGGCAAAGTACTAAATCTAAAAATGAAACTGGTTATATATCAGCGTATCAGTCCTTAGGTGTGGTGGCTGTTGAAACTTCATTATCCTTACTCAAAAAAAGCTATTTTTATACTCCTTATTTAAAACATCACATCCACCAAAAGGAAAAAAAAAGCAGCTTATGTTTCAAGCCCTTCCACGTGCTTTCTCAAGCCTGAAGCAGCTGCAGCAAATATACACTATAGTAATATATAAACTGCCCCAAATCCTTAAAAATCAGACATTTAAAACCCACACCGACTTCTATCACTTGAGGATTTCAGACACCAGAAGTTCCAGCACTTCCTAACTACCTTTGTCATTACAAACCCAAATAGTGGTGTCTTATCCCCATGGCTGATTGTCCATGAAATAAAATCACGAGGGAATCTAGCTAATAGACAAATGCATATAAATATGTTTGTAATAAAAGGGTTTTCAATTGGTTGAACTTTTCGTAGGATATAATAATTTTGGTAAAATTGTACCTATATCACAAGTTTATATCAACCAACCAGACATGCGGGGTAAGTATTTGAATAAAATTCCTAATACATAAATACGACATAACGAGATTAAAGTGAATAACTATAAATGAATGTCACTCACAAGCATTGGACTGCCATTTTTGGTTCTACTGGTGTTTAAAAACCTGCAATGATTAAAACAAATACAACTGCAGCAGAGACTTAAAGAGTGGACAGGGTTGGGAGTTCATTAGCTATCGGAAAGTAGAGCCTAAAACAACTCAACCCCTCACCCAGTCTTCCCTCCATCATCCTCCACCAAGCCCATCCCCATCTCAGTCAAGCCTGACAAAATTACAATAAGCTCCTTTGGTCCACTGCAAATCCCCCTCCCCATCATTGTACACAGTCCAGCCTGTAATGGCCTGAATGAGCAAACACAGTGTCCTTTGCACAAGGCCCTACTCATCAGCCTGCCCTTTCAGTGGGGCCAATGAAAAGACCTACTGTAAATAATAGATTTAGGGCAACTAAAGTTTTTTTTTTACCTTTGGCTATTGTTTAGAAACCTCTATCCAGCAAATGCACGGTGGCAAAGCAGATTGTCAGCAACAGATAGTATTCTACTAATTACAACATTAAGCCAAGCACAATGCTGTCCTTAATGCTATATACTATTTTTCACAGAATGAAAAAAAGTATATAGCAGAGACAGTCTTTACAATGCCTGAAGATGGATGTTAAATAAACTCCAGGCAGAAAAGACACCAATGAATGCAGCTATGTATTCATTAGAAAATTGCATTTCTAAATACAGCTGGTGTAAGTAACTACATTTGAGTTGGTATCATCCTTTCGTAACCTCATGTAGAGTAACACTAAGGCTAAGCATGGCTCATGCACATATGGTAACATGCTGACAGAAGGAGAACGCAAAATGAACAGGGGAGGAACTGCTGCTGCTCCTCACTGACCAATCACAGGCTGGGGGGACAGGAAGGTGACCTCACTTTACAGCTCAACTGCCAAGGAGAAAAGCCAGGTCCTCAGCCTTGAAGGGTTCTGTAAATCTCAGGACTGGGTGGGAATAAAAATCCTTTGGCAAATTAAATGACTCCAGTGCATGCTTTTCAATACCGTCTCCAGCTGGATGCCTGGATTTACATGAACTTTGGTTTGTTATGTAAACTAAATGGGCATTAAAAAAAAAGAAGGAGAAGCACCATAATCCAAAAGAATGCACTTCACTAAATACATGTCAATCTTTCTGCTCTGATCCTGTAATAAGTGACAGGACCAAAGCCACTAGAAAATCCTAAAAACATGGAGCGACATGACATTTGGCATCCCTTATGCCTATTCATGGGCTCATAAGACCACAAGCAAACTGTTATACTGGGTAGACGTTAAATTTGGTTGTTCTCCAAATCTTAACCACGACCACTCTAAAAGATTTCTGCCACTTCAAACAATTTGTTCTTCATGACCTGGTTTTTCTGTTCTTTGCAACTTTTTTTATGGTTAGACACCTGCACAGACAAGAAAAACCTCCAAAAGACTTAAGGACAGAGATTACTTAGAATGCTGGATGATATTTTACCGGTTGTTGATTTTGATACCGAGTTGTATGAAGGAATACATACTGGGATATGTATCTGGAGGCAGCGAGTGCTAAGGAAAAGTCATCATTATTTTCAGAATGGAAAATTCAAATTGCATGAAGACCTGGTCTAACTATATGTGCTGTCCATGTATCTTTGTTGGCCACATTGTCTAGTGGTACAGCCTGTGTTCCAAATGAACAAACATTTTACATTTGACCAAACTCTGTATATATAGGATTGTCCAAGCACAAGCTTAAAATTTAGTTAGGCATATTCAAAAGTCTGTGTTCAGGTTTATGACCCAGTTAAACTTCTGCTTTGTTGTTACATACAAAATGTATCTGAGCAATACAAATGAAGCTTACAAATTAATCCCAAATTGTACAAAACCTATAAAACAAACCTGATAAATGTGATGAGTGGGACGTGCCCATCCCCTCCCAATTGCATATGTCCTGATGGTACCTTCACAGCTTCCAACATAAATCAAGCAGGATTGCACCAGTAGAGACTTGTGCATTAACACACCCCTACTACATCTCACAATGCAATGTGAGTAACCCATCAACAGGTTGTGGGCATTCAAGTGCTCAATAAATAAACAAATATACACAAAACAAATGAGAGAATTGCATAAACTGTTATGGTCATGCAAGAAACTGTTTGAGGCTTGCCATCAGTACTTACAAGCACTGTGGTAGCCTACTTTAGCATAATTAGATTAATTTTACATGCATTTAGTGAGAGGTGTACTTTAATAAGATGTAGAGCATTATGTAAAATGTAGTAAGAGAAACATCATAAGAAGACATGAAATTACCAATCTGGTCATATCAGGACACGCTCTTACATCTATGGACAATCTGCTGCCACAACAGACACACTCAATGGTTGGCCAATTTGAAAAAAAATTTACAAAAAGACAACCAGCTGCCCAGCATGGATTTCAATAGGCAACTACTATTGCTGGTCGGAGGGTATTTGCATATTGCAGAAATATGCACTTGGTTAAGACAATTGAATATGTTATTGTCAAAGCTTGTCTAAAAATAAATTAAATAAGTGTGTGTAATATTTATATATATATATATATTAT
>NW_017308129.1:215966-224979 GCF_000935625.1 Nanorana parkeri | reverse complement strand
GAAGAGTTGCATTGACAACACAATGCTAGTTTGCATCTCATTAGCCACGACTGTTGTCTGGAGTAATAATAGGCATTAAGTGAAAATGGGGTGAGAAATGCACTTGGGGAGACTGCCAGACACATGGAATGGTGTGTAAACAAATTTTTTTGTACAGAAAAGTACACAGCGTACAGATATCCTGATTACTGACAGAGCTCACATTAGGGACACGTAAAAGAGCACTGCATAGATGCATGAATGGAATCTGAACTATCCCTGTCAGGTCACAGAACATTATAAAATTTTACTAGGAGGAAACAGTTTATAACAGTTCACCTGCCTATGCTCTGCATGCTAGAGCTTTTTTTGCTTTATTTTGTGTTTGCTTTGCACGGCAATTCTAAAAAGGGCTTGTACACGAGTGACCAAAAGAAGTGCTCGGCAATTGTTTATTTCAGTTGCCAAGCATTCCTGGTACCAGGAAAATATATGGAAGCTTTCTAAGTGCAAGCATGTTGCATGCAACATTTGTCTGAAAGGTTAATGCCTGCTTTGACTTGAATGGGGCTCCCTAAGCCAACAGAATTGTTAATGAACTCCTCACTGCTATGCAGGAACAGATTTCAGTATAGGTCATATAGGCTGTGGTCTAGGATAGCAGGTCTGAGACCAAGCTAAATTGCTGACAGTGATACCATTTTCATGTACAATAAAAATACAGTCTGTTGTCCTGTCCACTTGCGCCACATGACCAAGTTGCAACCCCAGATCGTGGCAAAGTGTACGCTGTATCAACAGACTCCGCTTCAGTGAATAGGTTTTTTGGATCTGTTTATGTCAGTATGGTTCAGATTCTAATTTTGCCACTATAGTTTTTATAGGTCTCTGAACCTGCTTTGGGTCGCTTTAGTAAGGCTCTAAATCGGGTCGCGCGTGCGACATACATACACTGTTTACGTATGACCATTGCAAGAGACACACAGACGCTAGAAGTAATCAATCTATTGATCGGTCATCAGGTAGGTTCTTCAATTGTTTGATTGCCTGATGCAGCACAAGCATGTCAAAATCTGTTTTGTATACATGTTTTCCCTCACACAACACAATAGTAGGAAGGGGAGAATGGAAAAGAAAGGTTTATGATCCATACTACTGTAATTCTAATAACCAGTGGAACCAAGTACTTTTGTTTTTTCTCAGAAGATGTACTTGATTAAATTGTACAGCAAGAAGCAAATTTAACCTGAGAATTGGTGACATTGTGGAAAGAGTTTATATACTGTGGGTTTTTATATCATGCATGTTAGTGGTGTGAACCTTAAATCATAGGCAAGATTTGTAATGAATATACCTTAGAAAGCATAATTTACACAACTTTCCTTCCACGGTTCGTCACCCTACAGACTTTCAAACATCGCCTCTTCATTTTATCCTCATTCCACACACATCGTATACGATCACTGGTTTGTTTGAAAGTTCAACCTTTACTTCCAACGACAATAGTTCAAGAATCGAGCACAATCACTGAAAACATGTGGCCACCCTGCACTCTTCCCTGCCTGTGTTTGGAGATACGTTTGTCACTATGGGTTACAGATGACACAGGCATATAGAATTTGGGCATACACCTATGGGCATGAATAAACAAGCTTTGTATCAGGTCTACAGCCAGGTTATCATTGCCAATGAAAACATGCAATAAAATGATTCCATGGCTACTCTAGCAGTTTGTTAAATAATGCAGACAACCAAAAGCTCAATATGGCAATCACCAGTGGAACTGCTTGCAGAACACTTACACTAGGGTCAAAGCAGTGGAAACAGTTGTAATACAGTAGAAGGTCCATCTGAAATCTCAGCACCAGGATGCAGATCTTGGCATGTTCATAAATACAATGGTTTGCACGTGCCTGCCTAAACAATGCATTCAAACTATATTAAGCCAGGTAGGTCATAGAACTACAGGAGGCACTGATATATAGAAATATTAAAATTTAATGTGAATACACTAAAGCGCAAAAAACTGCAAGTTTATTGTGCTAAAGCAATCAATTAAAGAAATTTCAAAAGTTGATTAAAAAAAGAAGGTCTTAGAAAATGGATTCTTAAAAATCATAAAGTAAGGGTACAACAAATATGTTACATTTGCAATGACCCAACTCCTACTCTCATGTTTTAATCAAAAACAACAGTTAAAGCCCACCAACCATGTCTCTAGTGACTATTTAGACCTGTAGCTCTTCATAGCAAAGCCAACAAGTTACACAATGACTAATGAAAGGAAGTCAGGATTCTAATCTATGCTGGGTTTTATATACATGCCGAGTCTCATACATGATGGCATGCCATGAGCTGAACTCTATTTTCTATGGTTAATGACATTTGTTAAAATCACTCTTGGTGACATTTCTAGGAAAGTTATAAAAGATTGAAGTTTCTGAGAAAGAAAAAAAAAAAAAAAAAAAAAAAGAAGAAGTAATCATTACAGAAGATGTACTAAAAAGCCACAAGAAAAGAACTGCAGCCGTTAGGTAAAAAAGAAAACAAATAAGTCAAAAAACCGACCCTTAGCTCCTAGACTGTAGTATTTCCTACTGCTCCCTTTGTAGCGATGCTTACTGATTTCCTCTACAAACCACAGCTATACATAGTCAAGAGGGGGAGGCCAGAAGGCCCGGGCCTTGTGCTGAAGTAAAGCAGTTTAAGAAGCGGGTATGACGAGAGGAAGAGTATCAAACACACATACACCTAATGCATATTACCCAATGATACACAAATTGTTCTAACCTACGCACACACTGAATCAACCACAGCCTTATCTCAAGGCAACCGCCCATGACAGTTAACCTCTATTAAGAAGCAACCAAACGAAAACTGTGGGAGATATCACAGATATTCAGATAGCCAACACAAAGCCTTGGTTACAGAAACAGGCAGTGGCAACCTTTTTACCTCAAAACTGCATTGATACACATTGTCAACTGACAAACACAATTCAAAACAATATACTCTAAAAAGTGGGTTTAGTATCAGCCTTAAAACACATTTTGTTTCCGTGAATATAAGATAAAAGGCTCTTTCAAGTAGCTCACATTAAAAAATAAATAATATACACGCACACAACTTTAATTTAAAAAAAAACAAAAAAAAAAACACCATGAAAATCACATAACCCCATGAATAAAGATTTGCAATAAATAATGAAGTTATAAAGCTATATCAATTTAAATCACAATGTTTCTAACTGATAAATATCAAAGCTGGATGGTAAGCTACATCTTTTTTTCACAAGTTTCACAATTACTGAACGTTTCAGTTAAATTGCTCAAATCTACCAGTTTGTCAAAGATTTACTCTCCTAAATCCAACATGAGAAAATGTTTATATTTATTTTGTATTAAATATAAAACATTTATATTATCGTTTAAAAAGTATCACTCCCCTTTTTTAAAATGTTTCTGATATTTTAAAAATGGAAGAATAATAATAAAATGTATAGGTAATATTCAACACCTATTTTATTTGCAATACCTGCATGTGATTTTGTAATATTTCACTTCACTTATAGGTTAATTAAAAATTTGGCATTCATGCCGTGTGTCTATAATAATCTAGATTAATCTAGATTCACCAAGTGGCATTACAATCTATAATAACCAATCCTCTTGAGCCACTGAATGATCACGTAGTTCCAAAATGTGATGGAGTCTACAGTTCTTATGGAAGGAGGTTAACTCTTCTTATTGGGTGCAGTAAGTAGTTTAAAGAAGATCTAAACCCCTAACTGGATGATATTGAGCTTGCTAATGCACTGTGTACCAAACAATTGCTTTTTCTTTTTATAAGGAATATCGTTTTCACCTTAATCTCAGCACCGATGATCTCTTCTAGCCTCTTTACAGCTACTTTCAGTCTACCTGCATGTGCCCCAGTGGTGGCTGTTGTCATTGGACAGGGTGGGCTTCCCCATGGTGACACGGGAACCGACCTGCATAAGGCACATGGGCTTGACTGCATAGGCCTCATTCACATTGAGAGTGTTGTCCTGTACAGCATGAAGGGCCAGTTGATGATACGCCCAAAGCTGTGGGAAAAAGCGTGTGGGCCTCATGTAACTATGGAAAGGCAGGAGATGGGTGCTATCACATGCTACTTCCCGGAGCTATGGGCACATCAACTGGCCCTTCACACTGTACAGAGCAAATGCACCCCATGTGAATGAGGACTTCTAGTCTTCACAGACAGTGCAGGCAGTGCAGTAGAGTAATTGGAGACCAGGACAGAGCATTGTTGCTCCGTAAAAGAGGAAATTACTAAAACAAAAGGCTGTCATGGCAAGATCACCAGGAACTATTTCATGAATGCTGTAATTGTAAAAACTATTAAAAAAGTGACCTTTTAAGTTAAACTAAGATGTTAAAAATTAGATGACATATTTGGCACTGCAGTTACATCTACTTTAAAGTCCAGTGCAGGCTTTGATAAAAATCAACATATCATCCACCTATTATTTCTCAGGGTCCGCCAGTAGCAAGCAGTATGACTTTTGGCTAGTTTTATTAGCTATAATAAAAGAATTTACAAGAAGAATACACAAAAAAAAAACACAACGCCAAAACAACACTCTATCAAGAGCTTTATCTCAACAATCAGCCGCTTCAATGAAGGTGTTGCTCGGTGCCACAAAGTGTAGCATTAAAAAACAACATTATCACACAAATATATACGAATTGATCAAATAAGCTGCATACAAGAGTTCCAGCTAACCGAGTGTGAACTTTCGATGCAGCTTGTTGGACCAATCTACAAACAAGTTCCGCTATGAAATTAAAAGGTTTGTAGGCATGATAAGCATAATGGTGGAAGCTTTATCCGACGCCTGAATAAAGATGGCTTTTATGAATGCCTGGAAAAGCCAGCTTACATATGAGTTAGTTCAGCTTTTTAAAGGAAAAGGGGTGCTTGTTATCAATGACGGGTGAGCGTTTTAATGATGGCTAGTTACACTTACTCTACTTTTATTTATCAATATAAAGGGGAGCCTCAAGATACCTATACTAATTTTAGGAACAAATCAAATTTTAAACAAAAAAAACAAAAAGAAGAAGAAAAGAAGAAAAGGAATAAGAAGGAAATGAGACGGAAACAGAACAAAAAGGCTACACCATCCTTCTACAGTTGTAGAGGTGGTCTTAAACTGCCCTGAATCCAACAGAGCATGGCCAGCCCATACCATCTACAACAGCAAACTTCTCATTCTCTTACTCATCATACATTATTTAAAATGAGCCAAATTAGAAGGAACGTGCTAATGAATCACCCTCCTCCTCTCATTAAGAACCGAAAGCCTGCGACATTAATACAGCTGAGCTGTGCTGATGTGTTACACATGTAAAGATAGTGTGTGCTAAATCGAGAAGCGTTAGACTGTGGGAGAGCAGAAATTCTAAAGCACAGGTGTCTGATTCAATTCTACCCAGTGATATAAAAGGAGTGTGATGTTTAATTGTTTTACTGAGCTCACTGGGTAACTTTTGTCTTCTGAAAGACATGCGTTTCCCCCTGCAGACAAGAACAGAGGGTACAGGAGCTTTCCCAGAGCTCTGGCATGGTAGTGAATGATTTGGAGATATGATTGATTTCTTAAATGGGTTTTCTGGGACGGGAACACGTGTAAAACAAAAAACTTTTTAAAATGATATCTGGCCATGAGCAAAAGTATAATCTGGTTGCCAGGCTCCAACAATTCAATTTACCACACGATAATCTCATAAATCACATTAAGGGCCTTGTATGTCAACCTGTTACCAAAAACTAGAGTTACTTCTAAGCCGCCAAGGTGAGAAACAAAGTAGTTGACTGCAATACGGAGATATAAGAAGCCAACTGGAGACATCAGAATCCACGTAGAACTAAAAATGGTATTTTGAGGGTGGTGTGGTAATTAAAGGAATTCTACACAATGTCAGTCTGTTATCTGTCCTCAAGTGTCAGTAAACATGTCACGCAATTAAGCCCTGTGCATCACCCACAGGAAGTTTTCTCAGTGTCGAAGATATACACAGGGTGATGACAAAGTGGTCTACTAATTAGCTGCAAACCCAGGTTGAAACTTGAATTTAACCCCTGAAATGCCAGAGCCCCACACAACTTTAGACAAAGACCCAGGTATCCTGGAGAAATGTGTAAATGTAAACAATATTATCCAACATAGGTCAAATGCATCTTATAGACCACCAACCTCATCATGATTTTATCATCTAGCAGACGGTTTCATATAGGCAATAAACTTTAAAAAAAAAAAAAATGTAATGACCAATTAAACAAGAACTCCACACCTAATTGATCACTTTGTATTGAAGTTAAAATCAGAGAACTTTGCATAAGGTATGTAAAAGGTATGGTCATATGTTTTTGTCATCAGTGACATGCATCAATATTAATGATAAAACACTTACTCCTCTATGGAACAAAATTTACATGAATTCTTAGGTCAGATAGCTCCAACACCAAACCTTTGTCATTGATATGTTAAAGTGCAACTCCATTCCTTTTTCTTGTGTGATGTAGAGTTAGTGGTGAGGGAACAGAGAAGGCAGTAATAAAAAAATAAAAATAATTTTTATTAAAAATAATAAAAATCTCCTCTCCAGTCCCCGAATGCAGGAAGTGATGTACATTACATCACTTCTGCATTCTGCTGTCACTCTGCAGCTTCAGAAGCTTCTCTGGGGGTCCATAGGTGACAGGGGTCTTTGAGACCCCTAATGTCTACATAAAGAGGACCTGTCATGTGAACAGGCTATCACACAGGGGGCTTCTTAACCCCTCCTCCACCATGTGATAGCAATAACGGTCAAAAAAATAAAAGCATAAAAAAAAAAAAACAATGACGCTTGCGCCTATTGTGCCACAAACGTTGCAGTGAGAGCAATAATTTTAGGGCCATTAATCACTGATAACACTAATGATGAGCCATAAAAGCATCGTCAATGGCCAATTTTGGTGTGGTAGTTTTGCGATTTTGTGGGCGCGTGCAATTTTAAAGGTTTGACATGTTTGGTGTCTATTTACCCGACGTCAGGTATTCAGACAGTGGCTGACGGCCTCTATCAGAATACAATAGAAACAGTGGCAGATAGCTCAATCAATGGCCCATAAGTGTTAATGAAGGAATAAACTGCAGTTGTGTTCATTAATACATTAATGTATTTTTTTTTCATTGCAAGCAATGCAAGTACCCAAGTTTGACCTGTAGTGAGATAGAGGTAGCACAAGCAGCAGACATTTATGCTGCAATTTTTATGCACTAACAAGGAACATGCCGATAGGGGGAGAGAACAAAGCAAAGAGCTTATTAGTCTGCTGCTTCTCCTTTCAGCTTTCAGTAACCAGTCACAGGATCAGGGAGGTACAAGACCTACCTTACATATTCCTATTGGCCAAGACAGTTGCTGAAAACAGATATCTGACTGATGCAACATTTGAAATCAAATGACCTAACCTACCGGATAACTGGGACATTCGAAAGCAAAGCTGCAAACAAAAATGCAATGGGTTGTATCATTTACTGTACATCCTTGCTTTTAATTTTGGGGTTATGAAAGCTCACATTCATTACAGCGTTGATGGTAGAAGAAACGTTTATTAAAAGTTTAGTAAAAAAAAAAAAAAAATGATGGCTTACATAAAATGTGCACTATGAGTTAGGAAAATAAATAAAAGCTAAAACTAGTTTTATTTTTAATGCTGCTTACTTCTTTTGTTTTCATCTAGAAGTTTCCCCTCCTTTGTTTCACCCCTCAAGTGGTTATCTTTGCATAAATGAGAAAAAAAAAAAAAAAAAAAAAAAAAAGGGGGGGGAGTTTGAATGCAGCCACGATTTGGTCACTAAGAGGCAGACATCACACCGATAGCACTGAGCCATAAGATATTTGTGCATTTCTGTGCCAAAGGGTCTCACTGCAGTTTTCATTTATTTCTTTGACTTGGTATTTATGTTTTATCAAACCTTATTTTATATTAAATAGACACTTACTGCACTGGTATCCTTCAGTTGAAAAATCTGCATAGAATAATGATCACTTCTGATCATCAGGAGCCAGGGGAATTTTTAAAGCATATGTAACCCAAACACATTCTATATTGCAACCTTACTGTCCTTAGATGTGGTGTATTCATTTTCGTTTGTTTTAATTTTTTCCACCCTTAACTAGGGATTCGGGCAGTAACACTTCTAGTCCAGAATGGAGCTATGCAAGAGGCTTACAGAGCCTTCCACCCCTTCCTATTATTATCCAGGATATAGAGCCTCTGGGTCTCTAGTCCTCATAAATAGTGGAGAACGTAGCTGATAACGGTCAGAAAGTCAAAGAGTAGAGAAAGTGATCAACTCACCAGATCTAGAACGATAGGTTGGCTGGCTATAGTGTAAACTATACAAGTAGCATGTCATCCAACATGCCTGCCTAGTTCACTAATGCTGGCCACAGATGGCTCTAAGGCTGTTAGGTCTGAGGGCTGAAAAGGAGAAAATCAATTACCCCATCTACGTCAACAGTGCGGATGAAGGAATTTCCTCTGATGGCTATTATATTTAAGCAGCCACAACCCCTGCAGTTGACTTATTATTCAACCAGTCACTGTATCTGGTAGGCAGCCTAGCAGCAAGGTTCTCTTAGGACCCAGAAGAGACTGACATGAGAGAGATGAGACAAAAATGTAAACAAAAAATTAAAATAAAAAAAATGTACAGTGGTTTCAACCACCCCTACTCTACCCAAAGTAGGAATCATAAAAAAAAGTTTAAGCTTTAGATATACCATATTATTATTGCAGATTGGAGATCTGCTTTAGGTACCTTCGCCCAGTACTGTGGGTGGGCCAGTAGAGAGTTATTCCTGCTTATGGTTCGCTTGAGCCATCTGGCCAAGCATTTATTGTCCACGTTTATGAGACTGGTCAAAGTTCACTAAAGTTAAATTATTTCAATTAATTAGTAACTGAGTAAATTGTTGGATTTAAAAAAAAA
>NW_017308129.1:214306-215512 GCF_000935625.1 Nanorana parkeri | reverse complement strand
AATGTATAAAAAAAGTGGTAAAATTGTGTTTTTAAAAAAAAAAAAAAAAAAAAAAAAAAAAATCGGATAATAAAATGTGCAATGGCTATTAAACTGCCGCTAAATGTTTTGGATTATTTGGGGTGCCTTTATAAGGGTATGAAATGCAGATCTCTAAGTCCCCACTCCTGCACCAACTTTCAAAGCAATTGGTGGCCGTCTCTGATAAAAGGTTACCACCAGACACATCGCATGCCAGTGCAGGTGAGCAATAAAATGCATATTGCATCAGCTCACCAAAGAGAAAAGCAGTTTGTACAAATATATTCTGTACTAGTAGAAGTGCACCGTCAGTGAGATCACTTATAGATAAAAGGTCTATAGATTGTAAGCCCTCACGGGCAGGGCCCTCCTTACCATCTTGTCTTGAATTGTATTGGGATTGTAATGTCTTCCTTATATTGTGAAGCTCTGCGCAAACTGTTGGCGCTATATAAATCCTATATAATAATAGTGTAATTAGGTGGTGTGATGAGTGTGCAGGGGCATCTTAGGTGAAGGGATGCACTTGTGCAGTTGTACAGATCCAATGTGGCAACATGCAGCCCTGTAAAGCAACAGGTCATATAATTTTAAGCAAATAAAACATGCATGGGTAACACTATAACAAAGCTGCGTAAAGATGCATTTCGCACTTTTTTTTTTTTACCTGATCAATAACACCGCCAGTTCTACATCAATTTTTTTTTCGAATAAAAAAAATTGCATAGTCAATGAAATCACACCTACAAAAACAAAAAATGAAGTTCTGTATTCTAGCTTCTGCTGACCACTTGGAAGCCTCTTATTTACTGACTGTAGATGGGTAACAATTGTCTTGTTAAGGAAAGCAACTTGAGACACTTAACTTGCTTTGTGGATTATTGCTGATGTTGGAAAGATAGCAAAAACACCGATTAAAGAGGTGAGAAATAGAAGAAAAAAAAAATTAGACACACACCAAAGACAAAGTGACAGATTCCTGGAATAAACGAAAGAAAGACGGGTACATTAGCAGGAAGAGGTTTACCAGCCCCTTAATCCACACACCCCATGCCCCCTCCTGCAAGATCTGGAAGCAATTACAGGCCATTAAAGTGATCTGCCTGCCCCTAATTTTAACCCCAAACAGCATCACTTGCCACTTCAACCAGAGGACTGGTTTAACCACAACAAAAGGTGTGTGTG
>NW_017308129.1:210662-210918 GCF_000935625.1 Nanorana parkeri | reverse complement strand
ACAAGACAACAGAAGGGCAACAGTGCATCAAATTACTGCAGATCTTAAATCAGGTATCCTCTCAAATGATCTGAGCGCACTGTTCGCCGTACACTGCATCGTATGGGATATGGAAGCCGAAGGCCTGTTCGAACATCTTTGCTGTCTGCAGTTAACAAGATAAAACATCTCCAATTCGCACAGGAACACAAGGATTGGACAGTCGAGCATTGGAAAAAAGTTATGTGGTCCGATGAATCACGTTTCCAGTTGCATC
>NW_017308129.1:209965-210554 GCF_000935625.1 Nanorana parkeri | reverse complement strand
TGATGGCGTATCCCAATGGAGATGGCTTCTTCCAACAAGACAATGCGCCATGCCACGGTGCTCGTATTGTGCAGGAGTGGTTTCAAGAACATGAGGGATACTTTACCTTGCTTAGGTGGCCCCCACAATCACCAGATCTCAATCCAATTGAGCATTTGTGGGACGAAGTTGAAAGAGCCATCAGGCAGCTGGTTCCACAACCATGAAATCTCACAGAACTGGACAGTGCTAGTCATTAGGCATGGTGTCAGATTCCTCGCATCACCTTTCAACATCTCGTGGAGTCAATGCCAAGAAGAATCACTGCAGTATTGAAGGCAAAAGTACTGATAGTGTGGTCACAATAAGTGTGTGTGTGTGTGTTATAGTCTTCATGATAGATAAAAGAGCGAGCTATGAATGAAAGGAGCGAGCGGGCTATGAATGAAAGAGCGAGCGAGCTATGAATGAAAGAGCGAGCTATGAATGAAAGGAGCGAGCTATGAATGAAAGGAGCGAGCTATGAATGAAAGGAGCGAGCGAGCTATGAATGAAAGAGCGAGCGAGCTATGAATGAAAGAGCGAGCGAGCTATGAATGAAAGAGCGAGC